>NC_135083.1:26302500-26445000 GCF_051107435.1 Chaetodon auriga
CTGCCCCAACAATGGAGGGAAATTAAAAAAAAAAAAAAAAAAAAAAAAAATCCTGGGATTGTCAGTGTTCAGTGGTCCAAATACACTTCTCAAATGTAGTTTTCATTTAGTAGATTACCTTGGGCTTTTCCTCTTGGGTCTTTGATTACATTTTGGATTCGTAAATGATAGATTGATGGATTAGATTTATGGAAAAATCTTGATTCAGAGACTCCTATGTTACCAATTAACAAAACATTTACAGATAATCATACAACACATACCCCTACATTCCATGTAGTGTCAGCACCCCTTGGACAGTACCCACTGCCTTCAACGTCATAACTCCTTGCTGTAATCGGTCCACACATCGCTGAGGAAGCATTTTAACCATGAGCTACCTCTTATTAGTTTTAACTTTCAACTCTTCCTATGATGAATTTAACTTTCAACCATTTGGTACAACTATTTACACTTAATGATGGATTAGGAAAACAAACAATTCAATACAATACAATTCTATTTTATTTGTATTGTGCCAAATCACAACAGAAGTTGTCTCGGGACACAGTCCATATAGAGCTGGTACAGACCAAGCTCTTTTATCCACAGAGACCCAACAATTCCCTCATGAGCAAGCACTTGGGGACAGTGGTTAGGAAAAACCTCCTATTAACAGGCAGAAACCTCTGGCAGAACCAGGCTCTGGATGGGCAGCCATCTGCTTCAGCTGGCTGGGTGAGGGAGAGAGCAAGAGAGGGACAGAGGCAGACAGACAGAGACAGAGAGACAGTAGTAGCAGTTGCAGTGGATGTCAGGCAGGGCCATGACAGGCGATGTAGCTGTAATCCACAATCCAGGTTCAGCCACTACCCATGGGAACCTGCAAGACGAGAAAGCACAAAGACTCCGGGGAAGAAGCTAAGTTAGTAACACGCCATGGTAGGACATGAAAGCGTGCAGATAGAGAAGGAGAGAAGGACAGAGGAGCTCAGTGCATCTTTGGAGGTCCCCCAACAGTCTAATCCTATAGCAGCATAACTAGGGGCTGGTCCAGGGCAAGCCTGAGCCAGCCCTAACTGTAAGATTTATCAAAAAGGAAAGTTTTAAGCTTTAATGTAGAGATAGCATCTGCCTGCCAGACGAAGACTGGAAGATGGTTCCACTGGAGAGAAGCTTGATAGTTAAATGCTCTAGCTGTCGTTCTGCTTTTGGAGACTTTAGGAACCATAAGTAAGCCTGCATTCTCGGAACGCAGTGTTCTAGTGGGGTAGTAAGTTGGGTAATAAGGTACTATGAACTCTTAAGATGGTGCCTGACCATTTATGGCTTTGTAAGTAAGGAGGAGGATTTTAAATTCTATTCTAAATTTTACAGTGAGCCACTGCAGAGTGGCTAATATTGGAGAAATATGATCTTTCTTCCTCGTTTTTGTCAGAACACGTGCTGCAGCATTTGTACATGAAAAAAGGCCGTCCTTGAAATTTGTTTTACATGGGAGTGAAAGGACATGTCCTGATCATAGATAATTCCCAGATTCTCTTCAGTGGTACTGGAGGCCGTTGCAATGCCATCCATAACTGCTATATTATCAGAAAGTGGTGTTTAGGGTCTCATACTGTAACATCAGTTTTGTCTGAGTTTAGCATCAGAAAATTGCGGGTCATCCAGGTCTTTATGTCCTGAAGACACACTTGTAGTCTAGTTAACTGATTCCCAGTTACTTCTGGCTTCATTGATAAATATAGCTAGGTATCATCTGCATAGCAATGAAAATTTATTGAGTGCTTCATGATAATGTTCCCTAAAGGAAGTACATTAAGGTGAACAGATTTGGTCCAAGCACAGAACCCTGTGGAACTCTGTAGCTGACACAGAATCATCATTAACATATACAAACTGAGAGCAATCTGAAAAGTAGGATTTAAACCATCTTAGTTCAGTTCCCTTAACTTCAAACTTCAAACTTTATTTATTTATATGGCACTTTTCATACTTAAAAAGCAACACAAAGTGCCTCACAGAGGCTAAAAATGACAGAGAAGAAGACCCAGCCCTCCCGCCCCCATAACCACATACAGAAACACACACACAGACACACACGCACCCATACGGATAAGATAAGTAGTAAGCCACCTGTGGGGGCCATCCACACTGAGAGGGCCCCCGGCTCATGACCGGGGGGCGCCGCCCGAGACCACCCCGACCCAGGCAGACAGAAGGCCCCACACCAGGGTGCGGAGGTCTCCAGCCATCCAGGCCAGAGCCGTCCCCTCAGCAGCGCCCCCATCAGTGGGCCAGAAGCATTTCCCAGTGAGGGGGGCCCCCATGAGGAAACGCTTGACCTAAAAACCAAGGACCCCCATGAGGAAACACTGGAGCTAAAAACCAAGGGACTAAGACATAAACATAAAATTAAATAAAATGAGTAAATGAAATAAATAGCAAATTAAACATGTTGTTAAAACATGCAACTAAAATAACAAAGATAGACATGCTAAGAAACGTGATTAAAGGAATAAGATAAATCAAACAAATCAATTGAAAGCCTGATTAAAAAGGTGGGTCTTGAGCCTCTTTTTAAAAACATCAACAGTCTCTGCGACACTGAGGCTCTCCGGTAGGCTGTTCCACAATCGGGGTCCATAATAACTAAAGGCCGCCTCCCCGTGTGTTTTAGTTCTTACTTTTGGTATGGTTAAGAGGCCAGTACCGGAGGACCTCAGGGTCCGCGAGGGTTGGTAGGGTAACAGTAGGTCAGATAAATAAGAAGGCGCAAAACCATTAAGACATTTAAAAACTAATAAAAGAACCTTAAAATCTATCCTGGAATGCACGGTGTAGGGGAATTACCTCTAAATTAATGTTACATTCGTTAATATTACTAGGGGCACCAACCTTCGTCAGCTACGAGGGATTTTGTATATTATATCTGTTAAAGCTGATGTAGTGAACGAATGAATCAACAGTAGATCAGTCTGATAATCTAAGGCGTAAACTCTCAGTACAGGGATTGCTTATATCCAGCTCAAAAGGACACCGTCGGACAATGACTTGTATGCAAAAGATTATTTATTAAACACAATAATGAGATGAATATGAATCATGAATAATACGATAGATTATATGGATGATGTAAATTAACACAAACACTTCACAGAGGAACTTATGGCAAGAGGATGGTAAAATGAGTTTGGCGATAGTGAGAAGTAGGTTTTAAAGGGAAATGGGGACGCGAATATGAAGTTAATTTGTTGAATGAACGATTTAGAGAATTTAGACAAATTAACAATATCTCAACCTCACGGACCAACTCTTATTCAAAACCGCTTAAATATGCCTACTTTGTCAGCGATGTTCCTGTAGAGGTCTGCTCCGAACTGACACGAAGAGGCTCCGCGCCGTTGTCTGTCACTCTGGCCCGTACAGCAGTCTGCAGGACGAATCAAGCGAACCGCTGATGAGAGCTGGTGTTGGACAGGGATGTCTCGGGAGCTGAGGGTCTTCGGTGTCGGTTACAGACGAGGAACGGCTTCTGATGGTTCTTTAACCCGGACCAGCGGGTCAGCAGCAGGCTACAGGTCTTCGGTGCAGTCAGTTAGTTGTTGGCCGTTTGGCAAGGCTTTTGATTACTAATAATAAGATTGAGAAACTCTTCGATGGCTGGTCGAAAATGTCTTCAAAGTTATTATTACGTGACTAGACTTTAACAACAAAAATAGAAATTATGCGGCTTGGCGTGGCGAGCAAAAATGAAAGTTTCACGAAGATTAGAAAAGTGCGTTTTCTGCAGAATTAAATCAGGCCACTCTGTGTCGTTGTGAGCAGCAGCAAAAAGACTGAGAAAACGACGGAGCGGAAAAATACTTGAAAACTAAAGACAAAGAACTCAACACAAAAATTAGACTAAAGAAAGAAAGAAAAGGGAAGAACTGAACGAAAGGAAAACTTGAAAGGGACACTGAAGTCCGCTACGTGCGACTACTTTTTCATCGCTCCAGGGCGTGTCTAATCAATAGGACGTCACGCATGTAGGATGGTTCGCAGACGCGCAACGTGATTTCATCCCACAGAGCGAGAATTAATTAATGATTCATACGAGGGACTCATCTGCTTCTCACTATGGTCAATCGAATATATTTTAAATGATCAATTTTCAATGGCACTTCAACAACAACATGCGCGTTCGCTACATGCGTTAGACAATTCTTATGAATAACGACAACATTAAACAATGAACATGGTAACATTTCCTAATACTAATCCTAACAAACATGATGATTAAGGGTATAACTACTTTAACATGATGAATGAATAAAGAAGGGCAGACTATATTTGCCGAAATGATTATCGCTATTACGGTTACTTATTAATAAATGTATCCACTAAGCACATTCAACCTAATTGCTATGAACCTCTAGATGGCGGTATGGTTACATGGTAGAGACTCAGAGAAAACCTTTGAAATAGTTTAATTCACAGTTTCGTCATTCTGTAAGTTAGAAAAACCAGGAAAGCATCGTTATTGTACTGATCACGAGCTTAGCAATGTAATTACATCTACAGTTAAATCAAACATTGAGATTTGGTTAATTTGGTAGGTTAAGCAAAAGACACACAGACATACAGAACAGTTTGCTTCAGGAATGTTCAATTTACAACCCATCAGCATTATCTGGTTTGGAGATTCCTTTGAGACATGGCATTCGTCCATCCAGGCAGTTTTATTGTCCTCAACTCCCATGGGCTATCAAGAAAGAGTTAGCACCTCCATGGGAACATCTTGACCAGATGTAAATTAGAAGTAAAAGTGTTGTCAGTGACTCTTGTTGCCCTGAAAGAGTGTGATAAGAGGTCTCTCAACCAGACATCCTGTCTCTGCCTGGGTTCACACCTTTCGGTGAACCTTCCAGATGGTCAATAACTCTTAAAAGTCTGATTGTTTTATCACTACACTTCTCCTGAGCAATGCAAAGAGGTTAGAAGAGGGTCAGCTACAGACCAGTTCTGCTACAACGGGGAGCCAATGCAGCGATTTTAAAACTGGCGTAATGTGCTCCCGCCCTCTGGTCCTCGTCAGCACTCGTGCGGCTGCATTCTGTAGCAATTGAAGGTTGGAGATACTCTTTTTAGGAAGACCAGAAAGCAGGGCATTACAGTAATCTAAGCGACAGGAGATAAAAGCATGCATCAGCACCTCCGTGCTGGCCTGAGAGAGAAACGGGCGAACTCTGGCTATATTCTTGAGATGGTAAAAACCTATCTTTGTTATGTTTTTGATGTGTGGAATAAAAGTAAGCTCAGAGTCAAAAATCACGCCCAGATTTTTTACACAATGTGTTGGTTTAAGATCTTGTAGTTTAGGTAAAAGTTTCTCTCTCTGGCCTTCAGGACCAATGACTAAGACCTCTGTTTTGTCCTGGTTTAGCTGAAGGAAATTTTCTGCCATCCATGACTTTATGTCTAAAATGCAGTTAAAAAGGGCATCAATTGGCCCTGTGTCATCAGGAGACACGGCAATGTACAGTTGCGTATCATCAGCATAACTATGGAAGCTGATGCCGTGCCTCCTGATGACGTCCCCTAGGGGTAGCATGTACAGATTAAAAAGAGTTGGACCTAAAATTGACCCCTGGGGAACCCCACACTTGATCTCATGGGTTCTTGAGGAACATGTATCCCAACTTACAAAGAAGTGTCGGTCAGTGAAGTATGAGACGAACCAGTTAAAAGCAGTACCTGAGAGGCCGACCAGGTGCCTCAGCCTGTCTAATAAAATGTGATGGTCTACTGTATTGAAGGCAGCGGTTAGATCCAGTAGTACCAAGACTGTGAGCTTGTGGTTATCCAAGTTGGACCTGATATCGTTTAAAATCTTTAAGAGGGCTGTCTCGGTACTGTGGTTCATCCTAAAACCAGACTGATGCCTTTCTAAAATGTTATTTTTGTTTAAAAAGTCATTTACTTGGTTAAAAACAAGTTTTTCTAAAATTTTACTTAAAAAAGGTTAGTTGGATACAGGTCGGTAGTTATTTAAAATGTTGGGGTCTGAATTGCTCTTCTTCAGAAGGGGCCTCACCACCGCTGTTTTAAAGGAGGTGGGGAAGACACCCGTCTGAAGAGAGCAATTCACCATGTATAACAGCTGTTCCTCAAAGAATCCATAGAGTGTTTTAAAAAACGGTGTGGGAATTGGATCTAAAAGGCAGGTTGTAGGGTTTACCTGGGAGAAAACTCGACCAAGTGTCCTCGCATCAACCAGGGCAAAACTCACCAGTGTTTCCTCAGGTAGAACCTGTGATCCAGACATGTTGGTAGTTAAAACCTGTTGAGATAAAAGACTGGATCTGATGTTATCAATTTTGTACCTGAAGTGGTCTGCAAAGTCTTCGCACAGGGTATTTGTTATTGTCATATAAGATCTGTTACAATTAGTGTTTGTTAAAAGATCAATGGTGGAGAAGAGAAATTTGGGATTATTTTTGTGGTCGGAGATTAGTTTTGCGAAGTGAGAGATTCTTGCCTGTTTAATAGTGCTATTGTAAGTTTTGAGGTGTTGACGTAAAACTTCATAGTGGACTGTCAGTTTTGATTTTCTCCATTTCCTTTCAGCACTCCTGCAGTTTCTTTTCAGTTGCTTAATTTCCTCGTTTCTCCACGGAGGTATAGGTTTTTTCTTAATTGTTTTTGTTAAAAGGGGAGCCACTGAGTCCAGTGTTGACTTCAAATTGCTGTTAAAACTGTCAACAATAAAATCACAGGGTGCTGGTAAAATCTCTGCAGGAGTGCTCTGTAAAATCTGGATAAAATTCGCAGCCACTTCAGGAGTTAGGTAGCGTTTCCTCACTGTTCTCACTGGAGCCTCCCGCTGATTAAAACTGGTGATGTTAAAAAACACACAATAGTGGTCAGACACAGCCAGATCCACAACAGAGGACACACCCACGGACAGGCCATAAGTTATGACAAGGTCCAGGGTGTGTCCCCTGTCATGGGTCGGCTGCGTAACGTGCTGTTTAAAATCCAGACAGTTTAAGAGGTTTAAAAATTCTCTGGATACTGGGTCCGAGCTGTTGTCTATGTGTAGATTAAAATCACCAGCTATTAGAATCCTGTTGTAGGTGGTGTGAATGATTGATAAGAATTCGGAGAATTCACTGATAAAACAGGATGAATATTTGGGTGGTCTGTAGACCGTTATGCAGAGAATAGGAGGGCTGCTAAAAACAAAGGCATGGTGCTCAAATGATGTAAAACTGTTAAAAGAGACTGCATTTGCACACATTGTAGTTGTTATGATGGATGCCGTTCCACCTCCTTTTTTGCCCCCCCTAGTAGAGAATAAAAAGTTAAAATTTGGTGGGGAAGCCTCAGTGAGAACAACAGGTGCATCGGTGCCAAGCCATGTCTCTGTAAGGAGAATGCCATCTAGCTTTTTGTCTAAAATCAAATCATTTATGATAAAAGATTTGTTTAAAAGAGAGCGCACATTCAGCACAGCTAATTTAATATCTGTGCTGGACGTGCGCTTATCATGGTGTTTTAAAGGAATATTAAAAACAGTGCTGGATCTAAAAACATTCCTGGGTTTTAACTGTCTGTGAGAAGTGATGGTTCTAATGGAGTGAATGTCCTGGGTTTTTGGTGGTTGCCAATGAAGTGTTCCAATCTCTGCAATAGGATACCATGGTCAGTGGTGTCAAATGCAGCACTAAGATCTAATAAGACTCGTACAGAGACAAGTCATTTGTCTGATGCAATTAGAAGGTCATTTGTAACTTTAACCAGTACTGTCTCTGTGTACTGATGCACTTAAAATCCTGACTGGAAATCCTCAAATAAACTATTGTTGTGTAGAAAGTCACACAGCTGATTAGCAACTGCTTTCTCAAGAATTTTTGAGAGAAAGGGGAGGTTGGATATCGGTCCATAGCTGGCTAAAACCCCTGGATGGGCTTGTCATTGCAGTGAGCGGCGCAACTACACTTGCAAAACTTTTTGCAGAAACCACGGTAATAGCCACACATCCCCATCCCCTGCCGCCGAGACTCTGGCACGGGAAAGTCAAGGATGGCCTGCACTTTAGCCGTCAGGGGGCACACCTGTCCCTGTCCCACGTTTTTCCCCAAATATGTGACAACAGCTTTACCAATCTCAGATTTTGCCAGGTTTAATGTGAGTGAAGCCTCCTTCAAGTGACCAAGAACTTCACGCAATGTGCACAGATGCTCGACCCAGGTGGATGAATACACCACAATGTCATCTAAGTACGCCTCGCAATTCTTAACACCAGAGAGCACCGTTTTCACCAGTCTTTGGAAAATGGCGGGAGCATTTTTAAGACTAAAGGGCATAACAGTATATTGGAGGAAGTGATCTGGTGTGACAAAGGCAGATATTTCAGATGCACGAGGCATAAGAGGCACCTGCCAGTACCCCTGCCAGTACCCCTTTAATAGGTCAAGTTTAGTCACAAATTTAGCAGAACCAACACAATCCACACAATCATCCATTCTGGGCA
Source organism: Chaetodon auriga (assembly GCF_051107435.1). NCBI lineage: Eukaryota > Metazoa > Chordata > Actinopteri > Chaetodontiformes > Chaetodontidae > Chaetodon > Chaetodon auriga. The sequence continues at coordinate 26,311,001 of NC_135083.1, forward strand.
GCAGAAACGAGTCTGACTTAGGAATGGCATTCGCTTTGCGGTAGTCATTACAAAACCGAGGAGTTTGGTCAGCTTTCAGCACCATAAGGAGGGAGAGCTCCACGGGCTAGAACTCGGCACAGCAAAACCATTTTGAAGGAGATAGTCTACCTCCTTGGACATTACCGCTCTCTTAGTGGGATTAATGCGATATGCATGTTGTTTAATTGGTTGGTGGCCACCAACGTCAGTATCATGCTGTAAAACAGTTGTCTGGGTAGGCTTATCACCAAACAGCTGTACATGTTCGCAGATCAAACGACACACATCACTTTGAGCCGGCTCACACAAATGAGACAAATAGTTCTCCAACCCCGCCAGAATCTTGGAGTTCTCCAGCCGCGCAGTCGGCACTGTTCGCGACTGGTCACGCAAACAATCCTCCATGGGACAATACGCAGTCAAGATAGGAAGGACACACACTACCAGAGACACAGGGGACTCATCCACTGTGGAAGCGTGGCGAACAAAGTACGGCTTCAACATATTAATGTGACACACTCGAGACGTCTTTTTCCTATCTGGCGTCTTGATCACATAGTCAGTGTCACTTAACTTTTTCTCCACCTCATAGAGACTGCTAAACTTAGCCTGCAAACCAGAACCCAGTAAAGGCAACAACACCAGGACCCGATCACCCAGCTGAAAAGAGCATTGGAGAGCTTTTTTGTCAAACTGTTGCTTCATTTTGGTTTGCACGCTGGAGAGGGCACTATGGGCCAACTCAACCGCCGAGTGTAACCTCTCCCTGAACAAGCTCACATAATCCAAGATGTGGTGCGTGGGACCTGGTTTATCTGCGAGCCACCCCTCTCACAGCAAACACAACGGACCCCGCACCGTATGACCCAAAACCAGCTCAGCCGGACTGAATCCAAGAGATTCCTGTGTAACTTCCCGATATGCAAACAGGAGCGGCGCCAACCCCTCATCCCACTCCTTCTTTGACTCAGTACAATATTTCCTCAACATAGACTTCAGCGTCTGGTGAAACCTCTCCAGTGCGCCCTGGCTCTCAAGATGATACGCACTGGAGACTCGATGCTTCACGGTCAACTCCTGCATAACCTGGGAAAACACAGTGGACATAAAATTGGATCCCTGATCAGACTGAATGCGCTTGGGCAGTCTGAAAGTGGAGAAAAACTTGACCAGAGCTTTCACCACTGCTTTGGCACGCAGCGTGTGTAACACAATGGCCTCGGCGAAGCGCGTAGCAGCGCACATCATAGTCAATATGTACTGGTTACCAGATTTTGTTTTTGGCAGGGGACCGACACAATCAACTATGATATGCTCAAACAGCTCACCGATTTCTGGGATTGGCTGTAAAGGAGCAGGTGGAATTACCTGGTTTGGTTTCCCCATTGTCTGGCAAACATGGCAGGAACGGCAGAAGTTGGCAACATCGGTTTTTAATCCAGGCCAGAAAAAGTAGCGGAGTACTCTGTTATATGTTTTTCTGATACCTAAGTGACCGGACAGAGCGTGATCATGGGCCAAGCTCAGGACCTGAGAACGAAACTCAGTGGAAACAACTACTTGGCGCACCGTGTCACACGCCATCCCAGCCACCGGGACCTACTTACGCAGCAAAACACCATCATCATACAGGTAAGACACAGTTTGTGACGCACCTTCCTCACTCTGAGCAGCAGAGATGCATTTTGCTAAAGAACAATCCGATTGTTGGGCTGCTACAAGCTGCTCTTTGTTCACAGACGCAGGCTCTTCTCATCAGGCAAGGTCACAGAAACATTCACACCTTTGGCTTTTGAAGCAGGGCTGCCTGAGTTGTCCGGCGTGCACAGAAAAGAGTCAGACAGGTCTATTAAATCACCCATCTTACGAGCGTGGGCACGCGTGACAACGCATGCGGGAAAAACAGGAGGTGAATCAGGTGGAGAAGAGACAGTTACATCCGCGGACGGAGTTTCAGTTACCTCGGGAACCATGGGAAACACTTTTCTCAAGGCCAGATCGTTCCCTAGGATAAGATCCACTCCCAATATAGGCAGCTCAGCGCGCACCCCAACACGTACTGGGCCAGTCACTAAAGCAGAAGTGAGGTTGATGGAGTGAACTGGCACGCGTAAAACGCTCAAACCAGTCCCCCACACCAGGAAATCTGTTCCGCAGTAGGTTTTGTCAGAGAACGGCAGAACCCCACAGCGAGCTATTGAGTATTTGGCACATGTATGGCGCAGAATGGTTATCGGAACACTGTCCGCCTCATTTCCAGGCACAGACAAAAATCCCTAGGAAATAAATGGTTTAAAGTCCTCATCCACATCTTTGGATTCCACTGTCAGCTGCGTAACATGCTCTTCTTGAGCGGGCCCACGCTGAATCAGCACGACAGCAGATGGTTCTTTATTTTTAGTTTGAGCTTTCTTTTTCAGGGCTGGACAGGCCAAAATGAGGTGGCCAGGCTCACAACAATAAAAGCAGACACGATTTTTGCCCGCGGCAGGTGTGTTATGCCGGGAAGTTTTTGGTGAATGAGGCTTCTTATTTTCAAGTCCGGGAGTCTCTCACCGCACAGGAGACACAAAGACACTCTTATGAGTTAGCGCAAACTCGTCAGCCAGCACTGCAGCCTCAGCAAGCGACACAACTTTTTGTTCATTTAAATAAATAACAATACGCTCCGGAAGACACTTTTTGAACTCCTCCAGGAGCACGAGCTCTTGCAGCTGCGTGAATTCTGTCACCTTGCTGGCTTGGCACCACTTATCAAAAAGCATTCCTTTCTCATGCGCAAACTCCACGTATGTTTGGTTGACTTTCCATTCACACTTCCTGAATTTTTGTCTATATGCTTCAGGCACTTACTCGTACACACACAAGACAGTGGTTTTTACAATGTCGTAATTTAGGGTCTGTTCCACTGACAGAGCAGCGCACACTTCCTGAGCTCTCCCTGTCAGTTTACATGCACGAGTGCGATGTGCCAGCTTGCGTCAGAACTGTCCCGGGAGAATGTGGAGACTCTGGCAGATTAGGGGACTGGGGAGGCATCCTAGGCTGACGCTCCAGCTCTAGGATCTTAACTTGAAGATGCATGGACTCTACCTCCAACTCCCGGTTCCTCACCTCCGTTTCCTTTATGCGGCAAGTCAGCCGAAGCTCTTCCGCCGTCACCCCAGTCACAGTGGGCGGATCAGTGGGGACGGTTGTATGGTAGGGAGCCGCTGATGTAAAGTGGTGGTTGGCAACAACTCCTTAGGACAAGCGCCCGGCGGCAGCTCCTCGTGCTCCCTAACCCCTGTAGCCCCAATCAAATCCTTCTGCTGCAGAGCTTTAACGATCAGCTCCCTCAAGTCCAGCTTCCTCGCAGCTGATGGCACATCAACACCAGCCACGCAGCTATTAACATTAAATCGACCACCTGACAGGCATCTAATTGAGCTAAAGTGGGATTAGCCTTAAACTCTTCCATCTTAAACTCCATAATGTTACAGGAACAAAAGATTGTCAACCAGACATATGGACAAAAAGTTACAAAAATACCTACCAAAAACTCACCCAACAGATAAAGAGATCAGCGATCCCGGAATCCTGGACGAGCCCCCAATTTATGTTATGCCCCAGACTAGGAGAACCAGGACACAACACAAAAAGGCTCCCCTCTTCCTCCCAGCTCCCAAGAAAGGCCATCCACAATTGCAGTCTAGCAAGGTTTTTATTTATTTAAACAAGTAGCAATGGCGTCGGGGAGGGCAAAGCCAAAATAATAAACAAAAGGGTTAAATTTTCTTAGATCTTACCTGTCCACAATAAAATAACATAAAACACAAATCTCTAATTCTCCCTAACCAAAAACAGGAGAAAAATCCGGTGAACATAAACAGCTTCCCTCCCCTACAGCTACTAGACGGTTCACCTCGCTACTTTAACAAGAATACTATTTACAAGAATAAACAATAATAATAATAAACGAACACACACTCAGCCACTGACCACAGTGGCAGCAACACACTCTGTCACGGCGCTTTCTTGGTAGTGGAAGGAGAAGTAGGAGAGGGAGAAGGTCCGCTGACCTCCCCCTTAAGTAATAGCACCGGCCAATCACGCCTCCCCACCTGTAACCTGTAATACGGGAAGACACAGAACAGAACACACATCACCTTGTGCTCAGGATGGCACACAGCGTCGAGGATACACCAAAACAAAACAGGTGAATAAGAATCATAACAATCATAACACTCCTTACAAAACACATATAGGTCTATACATCATGTTCATTCCTATTTGGAGCCAATAAACACACCTGTTTACATGTGTATATACTGTAGGTATATTCTTTTTTAAGATATGTTCCCTTACATTGTCAATAAAGTGTTAGTATCATGTTATGAGTACATGTATATAGTTCATATTGCCCACCCCTAATCTCCATATGTATTTTTAAACGGTATCTGGTTCCTGTAAGTCCCTCTGTCCATACGATAGTGTGGACATTAATTTATCTGGCACTTTAAGGCAGACCTTGTATAAAAATTCATTCTTTAGCGGAAGTTAACGAGGCTTCAGCAGTCTCAGTTATACAAATCAAATGTATTTCTTCTAAAGTTAGAATAATGGCTCCTACATTTTGAATTAGCATAAACAGGCTAAATGGCAAAATACAGCTCATTCTCCTGGAAGAAATTAAATAATTGATTGACCTGTCTGTCTGTGTGTCTCTGTGTCTCACAATGGTTCACAAATATATGACAGTTACAGCTAAAGTAATATAATTCAGAAAGCAAACATCCAACCATAATATTTCTCATTTAGCATAATTAAAAAACATGATATAACCAAAGAAGGAAAACAAAGGGACTGAGAAGATGGTAGAGCAGTGAGAAAGGGCAGCAAGTGAGTAAGAGAGAAAACGTGTTCTCCCTAATCACTTCAGTGCTGCAGTCATCACGCTGTCCCCCCTTGTGACAGTTTTATTATCAGAGCTGGTATGCAACATGAGTAATTTCCCCTAATGATCTCAGCCACCTTCCACACCTCAGGACAAGTGAGTGTGTCTGACATGAGGGAGAGGGGGAGGGAGAGAGGAAGGGAGGACAGGGGAAAAAACAATTGCATATTAGACTGAACTGAAACAGATGAAGCTAATCTGGCACGTAAAACATCAATACTGCTGAGATTACAGTTAATTACGTAAACCAGCATGAGCTGAATATGTTCCTCCAGATTCATTCTTACTGATTTTTGCTCACACAGCTGGAGGGATGGAACAATATATTGAATATCATGAAAGACATATGTTTGATGCTGTTGTTGGATTGTGTCGCTATCTGCCATATATTGCTTTCTCAAAAATTGTATTGTTTTTTTTTATCAGCAGAGGGCACAATCCTGGTAGTCAGGAAGATAGACTAGAGAAGGGATAAGACTTTAGGGTTTTCCATCAACTTTTAGAGCTGATGTGTGGCAGCATTTTGGTTTTCCCATTTCAAGAACTGACAAGGGTGAAAAGGAAACGGACAAACTCAACTGGCAAACCATTTGGACATACTGCCAGATGACAGTTAACACATTACAGGAAACACATCAAACATGAAAAAGCCATTTGGCACATCGCCACCCAGAAAAACCTCAAATCATAACAACACACTGTGAGGAGAAATCTTTATGCAGGCCAAAGTAGCCTGAAAAAAGCACTTGGAGCCTGCTTCTGCATAACAGTCTAACAGCATAAGAAATAACACAATGTATTGTTCATACTGTATATAGTAAAAGACTTAAGGCCGTTTTCTGTGGTCAACAACAATGGATTTCAGAGATTAGTAAACACGGTGGAGCCAAAGCATACAATTCCGTAAAGGCCACACTTAAGTCACACATCTCTGTACCAAGAGACAAAAGCTCACCTGAGCAGAATTCATCCCAATAACCACAGGTGGATGGACTTCACAAGCTACTCAGAGCTATATTATAGTCCCAGCTTCAGGACTGGTTTGACTCCACAGACTGGGATATGTCTAAGCAGGCAGCCACTTACAACAAACACATTGACATTAAGGAATACACAGAGATGGTCACTGCCTACATCACCAAATGCATTGATGATGTGACACACACTAAAACCATCATCACCTAGGCTAACCAGAAGCCATGGCTTAAAGGTGAGTTTGACAGGCTGCTGAAGGCCTGGACTACTGTCTTCAGAACCAAGGACACAACTGGTCTGAGAACAGCCATAGCCAACCTGTCCTGTGGCATCATGAAAGCCAAACAATACACAAAAAAGATAACCAGCCATTTCAGAGAGAGCAGAGAGGCACAGGGCCTGTTGCAGGGTATTCAGGCCATCACAGACTACAAACCCTCACCACAGACTTGTGGCAGGGATATTCTGTGTTGACTAATCTGAGCAACTTATTTAGATGCTTTGATGCACATAAGGCACCTGCACACAAGTCTATGGCCACCTCCAGTTTGTGTGCCTGTCCTCAGCCAGCAGAAGAGGTCACTCTCCAAGAGCAAGCCTGCTGGTCTCTCCCTGGACCCATTTCAGTTTGCATATCATACCAGTTGGCATAATTCTCCACTCCACACTGGACAGGGTGAAAGTTTTGAAACAAAGTGATCCAAACCATCTATTTACAACACAAATGGTTAAGTGCAGCCCATTGGGAGTGCTGTATGTCTATGACTGGTGACTATTATACAACTCACTCACACAGAACGTTCCACGACCGGTGACAAAGAAACAGATGTTGAGTTTCTTAGGAATGATGTCATATTGTAGACAGTAGATCCCTAACTATTCAGAGCAAGAGGCACCACTCTCAGCTATAGTCCATGGTAAACAATTGGCAGCCCATGACAAAATCACGACTCCAGAAGCACAAAAGGCCTTTGCAGATTTGAAAAGGGCACTTGTTAGTGCTCCCACACACACACCTACCCAATCTGAACGAGCCATTTGTACAGTTTGTGGGCGGACAGCATTTAGAGATTTAGTAGACTATTCTGAACTCACACTCATGGTCCCACATGCAGTGGCTCATATCCTACACACACAAAAGACTTCACATCTATCTGCACAGCATTGGTTGATACCACACTACATTGTTGGAAATGCCTAATATCACTGTTAAACGCTGTTCTGCCCTAACTAAACCCAGCTTCTCCTCTCCCAACACAGGAAGATGGTGATGACTCAGAGAATAGTCATGACTGTCTGCAGGTTCATGGGGTGGAGTGTACACCAAGGGTTGATCTGTCAGACATACCTATCCCAAATGTTGACCTTGAGTTGTTCGTGAATGGTTCTGCATCTAGAGACAAAGCAGGACTAAATCAAACAGGTTTTGCTGTTGTCACTCTACACACAGCATCGGGCAAATTGCTGCAGAGCTTGTAGCACTCACCGAAGCATGTAAACATGCTCAGAGAAAAAGAATAAACATCTATACAGACTCTCATGCTTATGGGGTGATTGATGACTTTGGTGCCTTTTGGCGACACACCTTATGTCTGCTCTTTTGGATGCTATAATGTTACCAGCAAAAGTATCTGTGTTGGAATGTCACACCAACAATTCTACAGACATTTACATAGGCCCACAAAGGGCAGCTTCAGCAGCATTACCTCCATCACTGCAGCAATGGTTTGCTGTTCAAAACTTTACTCTGAATGTGACAGTGTGGGTCGTGGAAGGCTACAAGTCGCATGAACAGGGAGCAATGGTCAAGGCAGCCCTGCAGGTGCAAGAATGGACACTAACAACAAACAAACACAGGGTCTTGTGAGATGATAGACTGCCAACTTTGATGGCCATCAGTGCAAAGCATGAGAGCTTGATTCAGCAGATGCCAGACTGTGGTCAAAACACAAAATGTGTCAAGTCAGCATAACCAGCATCTATTACATTAAAACAGGACATCAATGTATCATACAAGGATCAATATCCTCACGTAGACAAATGAATGGTAAGACCACAGTCAAATGTAAGGTGTAGGTTTGTGTGCTATGAAAACCAAAAATCCATGTAACATCACAATCTTCCCACTAAAAAACAGCGACACTAGTACATGATTTGAGAGCTATCAACACAGTCCTTGAGGAAGAAACCTCAGTTGTTCCAGCCCCACACACATTACTCATAACATTCCACCATACACAGTGGTACACAGTGATTAATTTATGTTCAGCCTTTTTCAGTGTGACACTACACACAAGCTGTGTCCCAATTCAGCAGCTGCATCTTTCAGGGGACCCAGCCAGAACCCAGGGGACTTGGCCGCATCAACTATCGGTAAATGGGATGGTCTAGCCTTCGGAGCATTTCCTGATTGCGTCACGACGTCATAACTTTTTCCCTCCTAACCCGGGAAAAACACACGTATGGGGTACAGAGATGTGCCCGGACAGCTCCTGTGGCTTGTAAGAGGAGTGAAATGTAGCCTATTATACAACTTACGAGAACAAATTCACCTGATGTGAATATCTTCACAGTTACAATAAGATATTAGTTGACATCCGAGCTTGTAACATTTGTAAATGAAGGGTTTTAATAAGGCTAACAGTTAACTGAGCTCCTCATATCAACAGGTCGCCATTGTTAAAAAAACAAAACAATCAGTGCGCAAAGCATCTTGGGATATGGGAGGCCACGCAGGGTGTAGCGATGCATCCTCCGAATACAGGGAAAAGGAGGATCCATTTATCGGCTGCATTTGGAGGAGCCTTCGAATTTGGACGAATTGGGACAGCCTTTGCACAATGTTATGACGTAATCGGACTTCAAATTCACCCTCCGAAGGATGCAGCCGCTGAATTGGGACACAGCTACAGATTCACAGCACCTCTTTGCATTCACGTTCAACAATAGACTTAGACTTAACTTTATGGATCCCAATTTGGGAACTTCTTTTGTTGCAGCAGCAGGTGAAACACACTCACAAACACAAAATATATACAACACAGAAGAATAAGGGTGAGAATAAAATTAGCACTCATTAGGTGTTTCACACATCACAAGACAAACACACTTGTTGCTAGTAATTTATCTAGTAATTTTGCTGATGAATTGGTTCACAAGGCAGCAATGGACCAAAACGTTATGGGATCAAAGATATGCATAGTCAAGACCATAGCGCAAGGGGAGAGGTTATTAAACACATTCAGAATGCAGGGTGGTCACCATATTCAGTAGGAATGATAGAGAGCCTTAAATAATTGTCAAGTGTGAGCAACAAACAACAAAAGGAAGATGTTTTCAGCACCAACTGGGCATATAGCAAAACCCGATGGACCATTTAGACATCTCACAACAATCTATGTGGGCATGAATGAAAAGCCCAAAAGATAAGATGAGATAAGATAAGACTTCATTGATCCCATAGATTCAGTCGTTACAGCCAGCAAGTATTACAAAGAGCAAGCACAGTGGCATAAAGGGGTCAAAATAAGAAAGTATACAGGATACAGAATGTAAAAACAACAATGTATATGCACATTTGTACAGATTATATTAAAAAAAATAGCATATGCCATAAAAATCTGACTGCCATAAAAACTACTCTTGCCATATTTTTATGAGAAAACTACTAATATCATATGTTGTATTGCACGTGAGAAATACTATTGCACCTGAGAAATACTATTGCACTTGAGAAATATGAGGATTATGTATATGCACAATATATACGGTTTATAAAAAGTACTGTTGTCAATATGGGTAATAAATATTGTTATTGCACAGTTGAGAGAAATGTACAACTTAAAAATTGCACCAGATGAAATGGATATTGAGCATATATTGGCATTGATAACAGTAGTGCAAAACAAAGTGGGTTTATGATGTAGAATTGAGGAAAAATAGCATCACAGAGCACAGTGCAACTTTAAATGATGCTGGCATTAAATAGTCTGACAGTTGTTGGGATGAAGGACCTGCAGCAGGGTTCTTTCTTAGACTGGATGCAGCAGTCTGTTACTAGAGGAGCTGCATAAGTCCTGTACTGTTTGCTTTGGAAATCAATCACCATCTCCTTCGTCTTGCTGGTATTTATATACAGGTAGTTCAGTCCACACCAGTTGGCAAAGTTGGTTACAACCTCCCTGTATTCCAGTTTGTTCCCCTGTGATACCCATCCAGCAATGGCTGTATCATCAGAGAACTTCTTTATATGGCAGCTGTCGGTGATATGTCCAATGTATAGAGGGTGAAGAGGAAAGGGGAGAGCACTGTCCCCTGTGGAGCCCTCGTGCTGCAAACTACCATATCGGACACAGCCTCACATACTGTGGTCTGTTGGTGAGGTAGTCAATGGTCCACGCAGCCAGGTGGCAGTCTACCTCGGGTCCTTCCAGTTTTTCCCTGAGCAGTGATGGTTGGCTTGTGTTGAAAGCACTAGAGAAGCCAAAAAATGACACTCACCATGCTTTCAGTGTGTTCCAGATGAGAAAGAGATCAATGGAGCAGGTACATGACTGTATCTTGGGACTGGAACCGCACCACACCGCAGATTGTGATCGGAACGGCCCAGCAGGGGGAAGAGGTGATGAGCTTTAAGCATCCTTAGTGTTTACATACAGTAAGTCCAGTGCTCTATTGTCTCTGATGGGGCATTTTACATACTGTGTGAAAGTGGGGAGAGTGGAGGACAGGGAAGCGTGATTGAAGTTTCCAGATACAAGGAGGAGTGCCTGGGGTTGTGATGTCTGCAGCTGTGAGAGTACTATGTGCAGAAGCTCGCATGCTACTGCTGCATCGGTCGACTGGGGGATGTATGCAGTAATCGCGATAACGTGTGAGAACTCCCTCGACAGGTAATATGGGCACATGCTAACAGCTAACAGCTCAATGTCTCTGGAGTAGCACTGCTCTTTTACCCTGATGTACCCTGGTTTACACCACCTGTTGTTCACAAACATTGCTATGCGCCCACCTTTCCTCTTACCACTCTTCTTCACTTTTCTATCTGCTCTCAGCAGGTTGAAAGTTGCCCAGTGTAACATGCAAGTCTAACGTGATCTCAATTAACCAAATTCCAGTGAAACACATGATTCTACACTCCCACTACTCCCTGTGCAGTCTAGTTAGCACTGTCAGCTCTTTCATCTTATTTGGGAGAGATCTCACGTTCCCCATCGTAAGAGATGGTATGGATGGTTTGTACCTTCTTTTCTTGTCCTGGCACTTCGCCCCACCTCTGCATCCCCTTCTCCTTATTCCCTTGGGTATCTCCGCTCTTTCCACTGGGAGTATGCTTATGTTGCTCAGTGCGATCAGTTGTTCCCATGTGTAAACAATGGACCCAAAGTTCAGTGGATCTCCTCAAGTTGTTGAAAGTAATCCACAAAGAAGAAAAATACAAATCACTATTCTCATCAGTTGTACATCCATATGTACACAAAATCCACCCATACTAGTGATGGAACAAACATGAAGAAGACACGAAAACCCACGAATACAAAGAAAAATGGCCGGAGCGCCTGCAACAAGCTGCCACTCACACTACATGTGGGTGGTTCACTAACAAAGACCACGCTGATAAGATACAGATTCATAATGGTTGAATGTGTATTATAGATGGATGACAGCATTGCTGATGAATGATAATACATTCGGATGAGGGTCAAGGGATGAAGAGAATGCAGGGTATAGGGAAGGGGGGATGAGGGGAGAGGGGAGAGGGGGATGAAGGGATGAGGAGTAAGGGGTGAAGGGAAGAGGGTTGTGGGATGAAGGGGAGGAGGGATAAGGGTCGAGGGATGAACAGATGAGGGGATGAGGAGTGAGGGATGAAGGAGTGAGGGATGGAGGGATGACTATAGAGGGATGACTGAGTCGGGTAGGAAGGGTGAGGGATGAGTGGATGAAGGGAGAGATCAAGGCCATGGATGGAGTGTGATGATGAACCAGTGTGAGCTGCCGACGTAGAGACGGGATGGAACCGGGGGAGTTGAAGCTCAGGGTGGGGGAACCACCTCTTCAGATGTTCTGGAAAGGAGAAAACATCTTTGTGTGGATTACCATCTTGTTTGGACCATGTATCTTTTACTGTGGTGGAATGTCTGAACCTTTGTGGATGTTGCCAGACTGTTTGTCAGAGTGTTATCTGTGTATTACCTAGTGCCGTAATTTGTGAGTAGCCTCAATGTGGTGTCAATTTTAAACATGATTTTTTGTCTGCTGTTGCCGTTTATTGTGCTCCTCTTGTGATTGTATCTTGAAGATTGCGTCAATCAATTCACAGGAATGGAAGCTTTGTAATGGTGTGTGAGATGAGATTGTTAATCCTCCGACAGGGAAATTAGGGATCAGCATCAATCAGCATCAATAGTAGCAGGAATAAAAAAAGGAGATGTAGAAGAGAGTAAAAATAGAAGATATAAAATAAAATATCAATTATATATGTACATTCTGTATGAAAAGGGGGCATAAAAAATTTGAAATTGCACGTTGTGAGGTATGGATTTTTTAGTACAATATTTTGTACTGTTGCACAGTACTCTATAGACTACAGAGTAGTATAGTGAGAGGAGGTGAACGTAGCATTTATGTTTATAGACGAGACGAAAAGGAACAACAAGAAATGTTTGGACAGCGAGCTATCAGAATGCTTCAAGCTTTGGTTGAAGGCACCACTGTGTATCGCTATTGAAGGAGCGGTCTGAGCAGCTGTGCTGACTGGTATAAAGGTAGGAAGAGGTAAGGTGACTGAGGAAGATGGGATTAGAAAGGTAGAGGGGTGAGAAGAGGGAACAGTGCTGGGATAGAGGGATGCTTGTACTCAGGTTGTTTATGAAGTTTGGAGAAAAGAGGGAGAGGATGAGACAGCTTTGAAACCTAGCCCTCAGACAGGGTTGATGTGGAAGATTGGGCTTCTTCAAACATGGGATGCGCCATGACATCATCGGCATCAGCATGGACACAGCGTCGGTAACCTAAAAGTGCTCCAGATGCTTGTGTTTTGCTCTTCAGCAGTTTGAAAAGTTTGATTTTCTTTTTGGAGTGGTGAAGAGGAGTGAGGGAGGGATCAGTGGATGAAGGGATGAATGCACTGTTGGAGATTGTTCTTCAGGTGAGTTACTGTCCACTCTGATATGTTTGAAGCTGGACGGCGGTCCGATTGTGTGTGACGAATGCACATCACAGTGGTTATGCCTGTAGCTGGGGAGACTGGACCTCAAGTGGGTCGGAGAGTCATTTAGAGCCAAGAACGGAATGTTACTCTGGAGTTTCTGGCAGGCAAGGGACCGTTGAAGTCAGAGTTGTCGGAGACTGACAGCCAAGGGCATCGGGAGATATGTTTAGCTGAGTGCAACTGAGTGTGCTGGCAGAGATGGATGTTAGAAGATGGAGAGGACTTCAGGAGTCTGTTGAACTTCGAACAGATTGCTGTCTGAAGGGTCAAAAAAGGGGTCCTGGTCCATGGTGTAAGGTGAGCGAATTGCTGTAATGCTCATTTGTCACGCATGCGTAGACATGGGACATGAATGAATCAGGTGAGTTCAAATACTTGTATAGAAGTGGGATGTGTTCGGGGCAGTCTTTGTTCCTGAACCTAGTTATAAAACTTCATTTTTGGACAACTTTAGTAGATCCTACAAATAGCCCAGATAGTAAGTCAGAGAAGTGTTTCCAAGTTTCAGAATATCAGATAAGATCAGTTCAAACTATGGACTTCGCTTTGTTACTAAAACAGTGAAAATCATAACTAAAGCATTGGGATTTAGACAAAAGTTTGGGCTTGTGTATCATCCACAATCACAGGGAATTGTGGGAAAGAGCTAGTGGCAGCTTGGAAGCAAAGATACTTAAGATATGTGCAGATGGCAAGATTAATTGGGTAGAGTCACTACCCTTGGCTTTGATGAGCATGACAATGCAAACTAACAGAAGCACGTTTTAGTGTTGCATGCTGGGGAAGCATGAGAGAAAGAAACAAACGCTGAAGGGACCTTGGGGTGTGTTACTGGGAGTCAGTTCTGATGCTGCCACTGAACAAGTGATGCAGTAGTGAAGGATTAGTGATAATAAAGATCCAATGCTTGACTGACCATTGTGTAATACTGATTCTGAGAGGTTAAGGACACAGCACAACACCTGGTGATGTTGTGGCTAGCTGAGGCACAGAAAGGGAAGAAACAGGAGACGGGGTAGTGCAATCTCAGTTCTCTTTGAGTGAGCAGCACACACTGCGAGAGAAAAAGAATTTGTTTTACAAATGCAGTTGGTTCAGGAAACATGTGTAACATGCTAGAAAGAGGGTAGAGTCCCTCAGGTGAGACCGCTAATGTTTTCACACTGGATGTGTGTACAGAAGACTACAAAAGTGGGGGTAAATGCTATTTTGCTTGCACACTGTACTTCATGGTGAAGAAGGCTAATCAACAGCACTGAGCAGACTTTAAATATACAGAGAGCCTGGGCAGAGAAGTTAATATAGGAGAAATATGATCTCTTTTCCTCGGTCTTTTTTGTACACGAGCCCAAGCATTTTGGATCAGTTTGAGAGAGTCTTAGAGTCTTAAGAGACTTACCGGGGTATCTGATAATAAGGAATTGCAATAATTTAGCCTTGAAGTAACACGTGTGAACTAGTATTTCTCCACTGTTTTGAGACAGGATGTGCCTGTGTCTGGATCTATATGAACCTTTTATCAATTTAACTACCATATTTAGAGGATTGTGCCATGTTAGTAGAGGTGTGGTATGTCTGAGTGTATTTGGTTCATCAGTGTATTGTCAATAAGGGAAGATCTAATTTACCCATATTCATGCTATGTGATCATTTTACCTATCAGGGACAGAATTGCCTTTTTATAAGAACGTGGATTGTCTTGAAACAAGACGTAGGGTAGACGTAAGGGTACGTTATTTATGTTCAGCTGCGTGTGTGAAACCGTTAGCACTGATTTAACAAGTTTTAGTTGTGTTGCTTGTAGCTATTACTTTAAATCATCATCATAGATTTAAAACAATAGCTAATGTTATACCCTTTCCACCATTAGCCAACTCGGCTCCTCCTGACGGCAGACAGTTAACAAGACATTTTTTCACCCTTATGAACAACGACATTTGGTTCTCACTAAGAGTTCCTCATGCTTTCTTGGTTTTTCTTGGTTTGATTGATCTGAGCAATCATAAAAGACGCAAAACATAGATATTTTGAGTATGTGTTATAGTGCTCCCTATGCAGAAATCACTTCTGGCCCTCCATCTGCAGTTTGCGCAACAATGAGAATGTGACGTCACCTGCAAACAAGCTATAGCTGTGAATTGAAACTAGAGAGGAGACAATAAAGTGAATTGCTGAGCTTCTGTGAGGGAGGGTCAAGGTGGTGTACCAGTGACTCATTGGAACTCTCATAGCTCATCCCATTAGATCTCATTTACTTACCCACCAGCCATTAGGTCACTTCTGTGTGTAATTATAACACATGGAAATTGTATTGCCATCACATGGAACTAAACTGTATCTTAAATCATGATGCTTGTTCACTGGTGCCAGATTTCTTCTCTTATAACATCAGACTGTGTGGATATTTGTCATGACTAATAACAGCCTCCCTACAATTATATACATTGTGTTTTTTCTACTCTTATCTTGCTAGTCCAGTATAATGATATAGACCAGCTTTTCACCACTATACACATCCATTCACCCATCATGAAAGCTGTTAGACAGGACATGGTTCAATTAGCCCACAGGTTACAGGTGAAGTTTGTTATTGGCTGGATTAAATTGAGGTAAATGTCTGCATGGCAGTCAATCATCTTAGGAGAGCCTCTCATAAATATCATCATCTCTCATCATGATGTTTGAGTGTTTAAGGTCACTTACAGCAGATGGAATACAAAGTGCCACAAATGCTCACTGCTGTTGAGTAGATGAATCCTTTGGCTAAAAATAAATTGAATTTAAAGTGACAGGCAAACATTTTGACCTCTGGATTCAGAGAAACATTTAGCTTTTTGACAATTCAAAATTATTAGTCACAGCAATATCCAGAAACCATCTTCAGAAGTGGCAAAGATAGATAATCACAGCAGTAAATAGCCATAATAGTCAATGACACCACAGCAGTGTTTGTGCTCAGTGTTTTGATTCTGATGTGAGTGTGTTACATTCTGTCTCCTCTCCCCTGTATATAGTCATAGTCCCTATAATATTATATTGAAAATTACAATACACTCACTATGCTGGTAGAATGGATCATATTGTTCCACGATGACAAATTAAAACCAGTGTGAACAAAGCCATGAGGAAAAGTACTGATGACAGAGAAGCATCATGTCAGCATTTGAAAATATAGTGATGTTAGCAATGAAACAATATAAAGGGTCAACTGTAAAATATGTTGCTCACAGTAAAGTCTGTATAAAGTTGAAATGTGGATGTTACACCACGGCTGAATTTCTCTGGGTTTTGTTTATGTCCCTGCACTTTCATTTTTCATGCATTTGTGCTGAGGAACATATGTAACACATCTCCTGCTGCCTTGCCTGAGATATAGTTGACATAGTCAAAAACAAATGTCACATTTTGCTTCATTAATTTTAGGCATTGAGATCTGGAACTGGTTAAATAAGGCACTTAATAAAACATGGCAGTAAAAGGGTGTAGTTGATACATTTAAGACTTCAGATCACGGCCACATTTAGCCTGTCAGGTCTGGGGGTGGAGTAAAAACACACACTTTTGTTTTATTCTGCTATTTGTGTGTGTGTGTGTGTGTGTGTGTGTGTGAGTACATTTGTTGTTGTTAATTGTACTCCGTTCTTAACCACTTCTTTGTGCATGATGCCATGTTTTTTTATGAATTATGAGCAGTTTTAATTATAATCTACAAAAGGTTCACACAGTTGTCTCCTCAGGATAGTTTCCTTGGTAAAATAAAAAGGACAGACTATGTCCTCACAGTTGTATATTTCCAACAGGTTACTGCTCTCCAAAAACTCTTTTCGTCACTTGCTACAGAACATTGTTACAAACCTCAAAGCAGGAGCCATGGTTCCTGTCATTTGGTGCCACCAGTCAACAGGCATTACTGATGGGGCGCCCCATGGCTCATTTGCTGCATGCTGTCCCCTCTCTCTGCCCTCCTTCCTGTCATGTCTTCAGCTGTCTCTGTCACAATAAAGGCAAAAAGCCCAAAAAATAATCTTGAACAGGCGTTACTGACTATTACCATGAAAACATGATGCTTAGTTCAGAGTTAGCAGGGAGGAAGGATACAAAACTTTTTAAAATGAGTCAGTACAGTACATCAGTACAGATCACTTGAAACTATCTTTGTGAAACTGAGCCCCACTCTTTCTGCCAGCACACACCATTGTCCCACACTGCATTCAAAGAAGCCCAAGGGTTTACAGCCATGTTCGTAGTGTATTAGTGTTATATTTATTGTCAAGAAAAACAAATGAAGGTATTGATAAAAGTTAAGGCTGACTATTTTTTTCCTGTTACTGATATATTTTCGGGCGGCACGGTGGCGCAGCAGGTAGTGCGCGTGCCTCACAGCAAGAAGGTTGCTGGTTCGAACCCGGGGTCGGGCAGGGCCTTTCTGTGTGAAGTTTGCATGTTCTTCCCGTGCATGCGTGGGTTCTCTCCGGGCACTCCGGCTTCCTCCCACAGACCAAAAACATGCTCGTTAGGTTAATTGGTCTCTAAAATTGTCTGTAGGTGTGAGTGTGAGTGTGTGAGTTGTCTGTCTGTGTGGCTGTGTATGTTGCCCTGCGATCGGCTGGCGACCGGTTCAGGGTGTACCCCGCCTCTCGCCCATTGCTAGCTGGGATAGGCTCCAGCCCCCCGCAACCCCGAAATGGGATGCGCGGGTAAAGAAGATGAATGAATGATATATTTTCAGGCCCCATTTCTTTGCTTTACAGCTCTCGGTTAGTTGTGTCAGAAATAGTTAATGCTGAACTGCACCTGAGCTGTTAGGTGTATCTGTTGGTCTCAGGTCTGTCAATGGCCACTTAAGGGTCAATGCTTATGCACCTGTCCATGATATAATGAGATTCCCAGGTCTGTCATGCATCACTGTCTGGATCTATAGAGCTCATCACATAATACATTAATTATCAAGCTTCAAGGAAAACTGCAGCGTATCAGACTTGGGTTTGTTGTCATGTTATTGTAAAACTGTACTTAGTTTTCTGGATAAATGTTAAATATCTTAAACTAGCTTGGTTGCTAACCAGACAGTAAGTCAATTGTTCAAGTGATGTAAAAGGACTCCTATCTGCAAACCAAGCCTCTTTAGTGGAGGGGGGGTTATACTCTGGCAGAGGGGGGTTGTATAAAACTAGACAGAACAAAACAGCTAATTTAAAGTTTGTACTAGTTTGGACTCGCTCCATCAGCTCTGTCAGTGCAGTTTGCTGTTTACACACACAATTTTTGCATCATGTTAACCAAGGTTGAACTTCGTGCAAAAGATTTGGACAAATTTACTTATTTTACTTTACATGTGTTTGAGTGGAGCAGCTGACAGCTATTAAATCAACAGATTTTGCTCTGACATTTCATCAGGATTGTCAAAAGGTTTCTACAAAAACGTATGCTAATAGAGTAGCCCAAAAAATGCTATAACTGGCAGTTTTTAATTTCACCAAGGGCACTGCCAATCACTTTTTCTTTCACTACAGAAAGGCAGAATTTCTGACCATGGTAAATAAACTTCTTGACTTTATGGAGTATTATTATGGTTTATTATTAATCTAGTCTCATAGTGGCACCACAGGAAAGGTCAAGATATTCCCTTTCATACAACTTTCCCAAACCACCACTTTCTCCTTTCTCTATGGGCTTCCTGCTTGTGTACCCTAAGACCCTAAGATTAGGAATCAATCTCTGGAGACCATGAACATCTACAGCAAATTTTACCTGCTTAACATCAGCATGTTAAAGTTCAGTGTGTCCTAAATCCATATGGTACTTAGACTACAGTATGTATAACATACTAATTGAATATACAGTAAGACGAGTAAGTCTACAGCCAGGCTCTACGTTCTTGTCCGAAAACTCTCCATAGTTCACTCATTCATTGCTCCCTTTGTAACAAACACTCAGAAGTTTATTTAACAGTGAGTTCACTTTCATATTTCACATTTAAGACACATACTAATTATCATCATTTTGTGCTGTCACTGACAGCTGTGGTGTTGCAGGTATTGGGTAAAAATTCAAAGTGCTAGACAAATTTTAATGTTGGCCTGATGATGAAGAGTAGGCGATCATCAGTTTTCCAATTAATCGTGAGGAGAACATGAATGTTTGAACTACATTCATCATAAGCCATCCAATAGTTGTTGAGCTAGTTCAGTCTGACAGATGAACTGAAATTGATGCAAGCATGACAAAAAATCAACACACAACATTTTTTACTGTAATGTGCTCCACTGAACATCAGTAGGAAATTACAGAGAAAACAAAATGTCTTCACCACTTACTTTTCGTTTTCCAAGATCTTTTTGCTGCTGTGACCATTACCTACAACTGTGAGCAGCTCCTCTATTTCCTTTGTGCAATGCACTGTGGACTGATACTATCTAGTGAACACATAAGAAATTACTATATTTAATATGCTTATTATCCAGTTTCAGTGTACCTTATTTTTCCACTTGGACTAATGCCAACAATTATTGTCATTATCTGCTGATTATATTCTCTATTAACCAGTTTATCAACTGCCAAAATAGTAGCAAATTATTTTTCTGTCATTGTGAAAACAATCAGTTAATCAATTTGGCTTTTTGAAAAAACAAACAAACATGCAGACACTTTATATGACTGACAAAACAGAAGGACCTTTATTATTTAAAGGCACAAGACAGAGGTCTCCCTGCTCTTTTTGTTACATGGCAGTAGCTTTTTTGCCATATGCCAGATATCTACATTTGTAGAAACTACAAATTCCTTAACAAGTACATGGTGCTATCTAAATATCCACACCATCTGCAATGCCATAGGCCAAATGTATAACATAAAATAATCTTTTTTATTTTTTTTATTTTTTTTTAAATCAAGTGATCAATGCCTAGATTGTGAACAATATTATCCAGGACAGCCTCAGTGCATTTAGAAATGCAGTTCACATGACACAATCGTTCACAGCACAGGCAGCAAATCATAAAAATAAAATTATATAAAAATAAATATAAATCAGAGACAAGGAACAAATAAGGAATGTCTGATGTACATCATACTATGTGCCATTGTGGTTGTTAGCAATTCATCAACCTAGCATGCAGATCCACTTGCTTTACTTGCCTTTGCTACTTTAAAATTCGTAATCGCTTTCAGGAATGACAATGAAATGATGTAGTAGGACAGTGGGCCAGAAAGTTACTATACTGCTGAAGAACTAATAGCAGAGGACTAATGTGTATATTTTCGACATTAGCTTAAAAAAAAAAAAAAGATTTTTGCAGTTTGCCTTTCAAAAATCCAGTCCTTTAATTCCCTGTTACATAACAAAAATTTGGTCAATATAATTCGACACTGTCAATCATACAGTCCTCTTAGCCCTGACACTTCGTGACAGCCTCTAACACTGAACTGACTTAAAGAAAGTGACATTACGTCATGTCATAAGTGCAAAATAATGCTTGTGTTTTTACAAACTACTGAAGAGGTTAGAAAAGTTATTGTACTGTATGTCCAACATGGAATGAACCAACATAGTCACTAAGCAAACTCCTCCAAGAACTACTGAGGTCTACTTTAGTCACAGGCTGTGAAGGAATGTTGGCCTGCTCTTAACATATATATCCCAATTACTTAAACAGTGAATAAATGGACCGACAAAAGTGAAAAATAAAAGTGCTCCAGTGACAACAAAGATAAAGCATAATTAAGGTAATGACAATGTGAAGGTTAGTAAGGAACCCTCTGCCAGTGGTATTTCACTTTGGTAGTTTGTTATATACCAGATTTCAAAATGTGAGTAGCTGTCACTTTTTCAAACTACTAAGTTTAAACAAACTTAACCTAACATAACCAACTGCAGCAGCAAAAACCTTTATAGCTTTCAGGATTTTTCCATTGATAGTGACAAAACTAAAATGCCTCTTCACATTACTCCTCAGATGATTCATGAAACAGTATCTGTTCAACAAAGCTTGCTAGTCTTCTTCATGTTGTGTTAGCAAAGAGAACTACAATAATAAAGTTTATTGACAGGTGAAGAAGGCATACCATGTCTAAGACTTGTTTACTGTCATTTTCAGTGAACTCACAAGCTGTGATTGTGGTTGCAAGGACCAGTTTACATTTTTCATGATGATCTTAGAAGGGAGATCCACATTTCAGAGTTACTGTTTTCTTACAACAATCTGTACAGCTACACCAATCTCATCCAAACTTGTTGCCATTTTGTAGCTATTTTCCTGTTGCATCTTTTCACAGATGTAGGTACTGTAGCTGGGTAGCTATGTAGGACGATGACTTCTTAATTCCAAATCCTGCCTACAAAGCTCTGATTTGTCAATTGTGTCTCCAACCAGCAGAAACTGCAGTCAATGAGCTCATTATAGGACCTTTGACCTTCATCTGTGAGGATGACTAGGCTGACTGACTAACTTCAGTTAAAAGAATAGGATTCAGGTTGTGCAGGCAATAAACTACAGTGTGCTGCTGCTCGCAAGGCAATCTTACTCAGCTGATTTTAAAAAAGAAGCCTGTTCTATTATCAATTTCCTCATGTTCCTCACACTGAATGCACAGCAAGTGAATTAATTATCAGCCATCTTTATGGATCATTTATGGGACACTTGTGACTTTTTTAACTTCTATATAGATCAGCATGTTAAATAATGTTCTATTACACATACACTATATCTGTCCAGCCCAGTGGATCTGAGGCTGGAGGAAAGCTGACAATTCCTCAACATTTCACTTACTGAAGAACTGTGTTCCTACTGTACCTTAGGAAATGTGTGTATGGATGTGACTGCCCTGTATGTATTTGGAAATCCCAACATGCAAGTAGAAACGGACAGAGACAAAAGCTCAGGACCAGGCTGAACAGGGTCTGGGGGTTGGAAAGTCAGCAGGACATCCAGAGTCAAATTAAATAGTGATGTAGTGCTGTCGCAGTTTGGCCGCAAGGAACTCGTGGGTTAAATTATGTCTTGTGATTATCCCAACAATCTGAAACACATGGCAGATACAAACAAGAGTTTAGTCAGACACAACATAAGCCACTGCATGTTGGACTGAAATGCAACAACCTTATCTAAACATTGATTTACAAACTTCGTATCAGCCTTTAATAAAAGCTTATACTGGAGGAACTACAACCATTTGACAACTCTTTTCCATGACTACTTACTTCTCCGACAGCATTGACCACTGGTAAGTGTCGTAGTCCCATGGTCCTGAACAGGTTGAACACCTGAGAGATGCGGGTGTTGGGTGACACTGTATACGGACATGGGTTCATGTAGGGGGTGACATCCTGGGAACACAGGGAATGTCATGGTTTTTATCAACTCAAAATTTTTCTTTTAATATTGAAAAAACTTTCCACTCGCAAAAGTACTCCCCTAAGTAAGTGTTGGAATTGGTTGTACCACTATCATGCGGGGATTGAGCAGGGCGAGGTCCAAGTCATGGATGTCAGGGTAGCGTGGGTAATCTTCAGTCATCTCCACATAGGACAGCCTTGGCTGTGTGGCGCTCTGTGATGGATGGGTGGTATGGATAGATTTTCAGTTGGATGTACATAAAAAAAAAATTGTCACATAAGTGACTCTTTGTTTTTGTTTGTGTCTGACAGACCGACTGGTTCTCAGCGTAGCAGACCCCTCTGATGAGCAGGTTGACCAGCTGGGAGCGCAGGATGAGACCGTGGAATGTTAGCGGCCTGAAACGTTCTTCCATGGTCCACTCCTCACTGGGAGACTGATCTGGGTACAGGTTGGGGTAGGGAGCATACCTGCATGTGGACAGCAACAATACAACAATTACCAGAGGGCTGGTTAAGTGCCATAACGCTGACACAAGGAAGATTTTCCAAGCAATTCCTCGTGTTTCAAAAAATAAAAAAAGTATGGTCATATTCAGCTTGACATAGTATCAACTTAAAATATAATTTATTGTATTTTTATATATATGTTAGACAATTTGCACTTTAGCCTACTGATAGGTCTGCTCTCTGCTGGAGAACACTGAAATGTAATACACCTCTTCACTTTGTTTTGACGCAAAAATAAAATACACTCAGTATGTTTGCATTTACTGACTCAGTAAATGCAAACATAAAAAGCAAATAACAGCATGTACTGTGTTTCACTTAATTTCTATTATTGGTTTGTTTTTATAAAGGCATTTAAAATCTTGCAAGCCATATAAACAGTACAATAATCTAAAGTCACTTTTAATTTCAGTATAATCAGTATTTCAGTTACCATTGATGTTTAGTTGTCAGCAACTTACACTCCACTCTATCTAAATGTTACGTACCTGAACAGGTAGAACACTGACAGTATACTGGTGTGCCTGTGTGTCTGTCCTACCTTCTCTCTAACATCTGCTGCAGCAGGTCCTCTCCCTCCTCTGCCGGCTCTACCACAGCGTTCTGCTCATCACAAACATTCCTCAGCTCACTTGATGGGTACGACTTCATGGACTGGCAGCGCCGTCTCTGTTCCCCCGCACGGGACATCACACTGGATTTCTACGTGTGACAGTGAAGGTTCACACTGACCATTTGATTTAGAATGGAATAAAATCTTCTATCACAATATATGCAACTTTGCATTGCATCATCAATATATACATTAGAATATAGTATATTTTCAGGCTGGCCTAATGCAACTAGAGCTATTAAAGGATAAATTTGGCTTAATTCTATATTTGAGGCCACATGGTCCACTGCTACTGACACTACACAGAAACCTCTACTGCCACCTTGTGGTTCTACATACTAATTATTATTGCAGCGCTATAAACAGGAAAATTGTAGTTTTCAGGAAAAAGAGAAAAACGAAAGATTAAAAGTCAGCACTTAGAAGACAAGGAGAAAATGATTTGAACAAAAGATAATACTGAGATAAAATGTAATAATAGCCACAACATGTACAAGCAGAATATTACTTTTTATGGTTTAGCTGCACAGTGTACATTGTTGGCAGGGTGGCAGCATCATTAGTGAGATGTTTCAAATCCACAGGGTCATTCCTATCTGCTGAAATATCCTCAACCCCCACTTCTCTCTGTCCGACTCCCTCTGGATACTAAACTAAAAATGTTAAATGGCACAGGACGTACCTTGAAGCGTATGTTGTTGCTGATGAGGATGTTTCCCTTCATGAAGTCCTGTTCATTCTGCCGGTTTTCAGTCACCACAGGGAAGGCGTGATAGACAGTGGTACGTAGGATACTGACTAAAGACTGTACCCGGGTGTGGGGGTAGACATAGGTCAAGTTGGGCTCCATGATATCACTGGCTGTCAGCCTTGGAGAGATGACAGAAAGAAAACTCACAGATAACATAAACCCATAGGATGAGCACAGGGGGAATGTTTGACCTGAACCTGATGAAAGATGATAACCACTGCCAGACTTGGAGAGGGGTCAGAACTTGAGTGACAAACCTGGCACTTGTGCTATTTTTAGTAATTTGGTGGCAGCTCTGGCAAGGCTCACAGAGTGGGATCAGAAAGTAAGTAATTATTGTTCAGGATGTACACAGTTTCAAATATGACTGCAACACCTCAAATATCCTGCCCAGAACAGATGATGACTCTTTTCAAGCTACATTCACTTTTCCCTACATGATGAAGATCTGGCAGTAACGAGCAGATCTGCCACACATCACTGTGGTTTGACAGTAACATCATCAGATGAAGCAGATACCTGCTGACTTGGTGGTGATAAAGGAAAAAACTTAAGTGTGGATGACAGTTGCCAGTAAGAATTACTCATTTATCTTTATTCTGTCTCTCTAGTATTAATTTCATCATGAGACTAACATATAATAGGATCAACTGGTTGAACGAGGTAGAATACACTTGAGCAAAGTATGAATAAATGACTTGATGTTTTAGAGAGGTTTATGCTGGTGTACATACCTTCACCAAAAAAAGCAACTAGAATATTACAGAGATAGGTTTGCTGGGCATGCTACACAGTTGTTTTGTTCTAAGCAGGTGGGCGGTGGACCACATGAGATGCAGTCATTTTTAGCACCAAAATAGCAGTACACGCCTGGATTGCCAGTAATACACCCTCTGCTGCATGCAGAAAGTCACCAAACTACCAAACTGGCACAGATAAAAACATGTGTTTAAATTTGTTTAACAACTCTTACTTGTCCATCTCAATTTCAGTCTCCCACTCCAGCAGAGGCACTCCTCTCAGCTGGATGTGGATGTCATAGATGCCCTTGTTGAAGAAATCTCCAGTCCACTTGGCAACCTGATAGTCAACACAGATCTAGTTATCACATAAACCACATGGAAATAGATACTACTTAAGATACTAGACACCAAGAGATCAACACCCCTATTCATATCATACCATAAGAGTTATCATGATGGGCAACCCGTATGTGATTTCATTGGTAGATTCAATGAGGATGACAGTCAGACTGATGGTCATTCTGACCACGCCTCCAAGAAAAGCTGCCGCTCCAATTAGAGCAAAGGTCCCAGAGTAGATGTCCATTCCCAGTTTCCTAACAGATACACACACAATATAAACCAGTATAGTAGTAGAGGAGGGTGAGAAACAGCAGTGAGTGTGTGAGGTTAAGTGCATAATGACAACACCTCTATAAGCTTTTCTGTGTGTTAAGTATGGGACTGGAGTCAGGATGTGATTAGCTTACTTTAGCATGAAAACTAGAAACTAGGGAAACAGCTGAAACAGCTAGCCTGGTTCTGTCTAAACTTCAAAAATATTCCTAACAACACCTCTATAAGCTTATTTCCTAAAATTCTGAACTATTTCTTTTCACCTCAAACATTTCCTGGTTTGTCTTTATTCCAGCTGGACTAACTGGGACCATTTAATGGAACATATGTGTGAAATATTGTTGAAAATAAATAAATAAATAAATAAATAAATAAATAAAACATTCTACTGAACTCTTAAAAGGTTTGTTTATAAATTTGTGAGATAATTTGCTATACTGAAAACAATTATGACACATTTTGACATTTGTTATATTTCATGGCCATTGGTAGGGAAGAGTGGACAGCCAAACCTTGGTCATTAGAACATTAGGAGAACATTGTTACACTTTGAGGATGTTGGCAACCAGACGTCCAAAAGCTGCCCCACAGAGCAGTGAGGGGACAAAGAGACCGCTAGGTACAGACACACCATAGGTCCAACAGGCCAAGAGGAAGTACAGCAGGAAGAACACTGACAGAGTCACAGGGCTGAAGGTACCTGAGTGGAAGAATGGGAGACAGGTGTTCATTATGACCAGTCGGTGAATAATATACCTGAAACGGAGCAATACAAAGCTGCAAGGATTAGTGATTACAGGACAATTCACTGGTCTCATGCTGATTTCTATAGCTCTTGTACAACCCTGATTCCAAGTTGTAATGCTGTGTAAAATGTAAATAAAAACAGAATGCAATCATTTGCAAACAAACTGCTTATCGACAACAGTTTTATAAAGTGTTCTACAGGTGATGCTTGTGAATGACTGAGCCTTCTGATGATGCCCCTTTCAGAACCAATCATGATACTATCACCTGTTAGCAATGAACCTGTTTACCTGTGGAATGTTCCAAACAGGTATTTTTGGATCATTCCACAACTTTTCCCAGTCTTTTGTCCCAACTTGTTTCAAATGTATTGTTGGCATTAAATTCAGAAAAAGCATATATTTATGAATATCACTATAGTTGATGAAGTAAAACATTAAATTTATTGTCTTTGTACTGTTTTCAATGGAGTACACGTGAAAAGGTTTTATTTACGTTTTATACAGTGTCCCAGCATTTTGGAACGGAGACGAGTGCTGTATCCAAGCATATTAAGAGAAAGTTAAGTGGAAGAAAAAAGTGTGGTAGGAAAAGGTGCATTTATTCTATATATTCTAATTTTTTGAGCTGCACCTGTAGGCCATGCCCATTTCCGCCTTTTTTTTTTTTTTCCTCCACAAAATTGAGGAATACACGGAACCTACTTTTTCAAACTCAACCTGGGCTCTGACTCCAATCTGCACAAAACCTTTTAACAAAGAATCTATGGACTCTGATTAAAGAAATTTGATAAAAGACTTTTGATTATGCAAAAATGAGCAAGTTATAAAGGAACAGCTTCCTGTAGGCTGAAGTGAAAATAAGAATTGTTACATATCTTGGAAACGATCACTACTATTAACATGAAACTCTGGTCAATAGTTTCCCAAACTGGAGTCAGGCTCTGTGCAGAATTTGCTGCCAATCAGTCACTAGGGGCCCAACAAATGCAAAAGTTCCTATCTTGTAATTGGCTACATGGATTTGCATGAAACTTGGTTTGCATGGTATAGGGCAATGACTACATTAATGCAAATAATTCAGTACTGACTGATTCAAGTGGGAATGACTTATTACAGCAAATCCAAATTTCATAATAGAAATCTTCAAAAAAAAAAATTGAAAGAAATCACAGAATTTAAATTTTTAGCACATCCATTGAATTGTGACAAAGGTTTGTCTCACTGCAACCCATGATCAATTTAGAAGTCTGTCAAAATCAATAAACAGACATTTATAGACATTCTTTGAAAACTCAATATCATATATCAAATAGTGTTCAGATATGCCAAATAATTAGTCCACAGTACCGTTTAGTGTCTTACTGTATGTACTTAGTATTGTATGCACAACATATTATAGTTTGCCAAATGTTTGATCAAACTTCATTCAAATATTTTGACAACACAGTGAAATGTGAAACAAGTCCTGAAACCTCAGCTAACCTACATCAGCTTCTGAAAGAAGATTTACATACCTCAACAGAGCATTAACATATAAGGGTGACCACAATTAATTATTTGAAAGAAAATCATGAGTTTTGCCTCATGTCAATTACATAAGAAAGGAGCATATCAATGCTTGCTATCACTCTGGACCCTGATCATTGTCGCTTCTGGCTATGTTATTCATTTAATTAATCCAATGTGCATATTAAGTATAAAACAAAAAAGACCGAACTTGAAACCGAAAATATTTGCTCAAAATGTTGTAATAGTGGACAACATACTGGATATGTGTACCACATTTTTGGCATTTTGGGATTCTATTGATGTAGCTAACAAACTGACAATATTAAAAATTCATAACTGGTTTTACAGCAGATGCAAAAGTGAGTTTAACAGTTTCATGAAATATGCACTGACTTTACTAAGTCAAATTTCTTTTGGCAGAAATGTGATTGGGCTATAACACTAGATGCAACTTTATATAAAAAAAAAACATGTGAATTTAAAGCACTTGAATGTGCCATGTACAGTTTGCAAGATATGATATGTTTGATCTTAAGGTTTGGTTCCATCACTGCTGGTGCTTCAATTACAATAAGAAATATACAAATGAAAATTAAATTATGTGTTTAAGTACCAGAAAATTCAAGAGCAAATTTAAATATGATCTGATTTAACTAACACTGAGCTGTTAGAATGTGTCTGCATGCTCATCTCACCTTCCTGGTGGAAGAGCTGATGAATGGCAGCCTCCTGTGGATTGAAGAATAACGTGGCCATGTCATTGTAGGTCTTGTTGGTGCAGAAGAACTGGCGGTTGGTTGAGTTGATGTCGTCACTGCTGGACAGCTAAAGACAAAACTCAGATCTTAATATGAGATAATAAACACGTGATGCTAAATGTAGAGTGAGTGGTAAGAGGACTGTGCAGTGTGCTGCATTGCTTCAGTTAGCAGAGTTTCTGCAGTGCTCAATTTAAGAGTTTTAAAATTTAAACCTGACATAAAGAAACATTTTAGAACTAACATTATTGGCTACTGCAGGCTTTTTTCTGATGAAAGTGAATTCAGTGCTTTTTCAAGACCTGCAGATACACCACATTAGCGTCTGCTTTCATGAACACTGTACTGAACTTTGAAAGATTAATTCAGTCAACCATGTGAGAGTAGACTTGTGAAACTTGTGCTAAGCACTGTCACGATGGAGGAAAGAGCTGATACTCACTGTGGTGTTATGTGTTGTGGGTGAGGACAGGTCACGACATTCACCCAACAGCATTGAAGCTGCAAATATCACCACTGTTGTCACCATGGCAACCAGCAGACTCTCTAGAATCCTGTTAAGTGCAACAATCAGATCAACTTCTGTAATTACAAGCTTCAAAAGAAATTTGTGTCACATTTTCAAATAGTTGCTTTCAAAAACACAACTGATACTTACTAGACAGTTAAGTTGAATGACAGGCGTGATGATTTGTATGAAGATGGACTGTTCCCTATGTAAAAAGCTTATGCAGTAATCACCTGATAAACTTGGCCTTGGGGTGAATTTGTCTGATGCGGTACTTGGCCAGGCTCTTGTTCATGCAGTTGAAGAGTGCCCCCAGCAGGCCACCCGCCACCCCCATCATGACAAAAAAGGCCAGGTCTACTGCAGTCCATAGGTGGCACTTCCTGTCTCCATCTTGACACTGAGGAGCAAGGAGATTTGCAAAAAGGGGTTAACCTGATACATGACTGTATCATGTTATATAAGACTGACAATGAAAAATAGTAATACTTTTATTTATTGTAATTCATTTACAATAATTTGTTAATCAATTAATGAATTAAGACGTTGCAAAACTCATCAAATAAAGGAGTCTAGAGAACTAAAATACACTTAAGATACAAGGAAGCACAGGTAATTAAATCAAACATTAATAGCAATTTTTAAAGTTCTGAGTAGCTGCTTGAACAGACAGATCAGAGCAGTGACAGAGGAGTTTGAGGAAGGTTGCGGATGTTTGGGGATGGAGACAGAGAGACAGATTACTTTTCAGTGATGGTGGATTTAATGTAGATGTAGAGCTGGATATCATTGGTGTAGCAGTGGAAGTGGAGATAGTGACAACAAATGATATTACCAAGGAGGAGCATGTAAAAGATGAACAGGAGGGGACCAAGTACTGAGCCCTGGGCTACACCTTGAGATAGAGGAGTGGTGGATGAGATACAGTTGTTGATGCTGATGACCTGTTTTTCTGTCTGTGAGTTATTACTTCAGCCAGGGGAGGGCAATACCAGTGATGTTGAGGGAAAATACACTGAGTACAATGTTCAAGTCCAATTCCTTGTATGTGCACACATACTTGGCCAATGAAGCCGATTCTAATTCTGACTTTGAAGAGGGTGGTTTCTGTGCTGTATTTTGTGTGAAATCCAGATTGAAATGGTTTGGAGATCATTGGTGATGAGCTTGGTTTTGAGTTAAGAGGTGAGAACATGTTCCAGTATTTTTGACAAGAATGAAAATTAGTTTTTAGAGGTTAAAGTTTTTGAAATCAAGCAAAAATATTTAATACCAGTAGGATTACTTGTATAATGGATTTAAGGATACGAGAATATGAAACATACATGTAAACACATACTTTGTGGCAAATGAAGGAGCAACTTCAGTGATGAAAGGAGCTTTACCTTGAACTCTCCAAAGTTGAGCAGACCAGGCTCCTGGAAGGAGCCCCACTTGTTGAAGCTGATTCCTGAACGGAAGAAGTTGAGGGTGAAAGTGGCTGACATGGAACAGAAGAGCTGTAAGAATATAAAACAGAAGAGCTGAAGACAGGAAACAGTTAATCATAGTCGATGGTTAGTGCCCCATGCTACATATGTGTAATTGTATTGCAAAGCTTTCTCACCGACAGACTAAGGCAGTGAGTTCAAACCAGGTTTGTTTGTTTCATGTCTGGATGATATTCTCTAACAGCCACGCAGTTCTTGATATCATGTGCCACAGTGCTCAATTCATGGACCTTTAGTCTTCTCTCCATACAGTTCCTATTTACCCTTGAACTTGCATTGTTTTCAGTGCAACAGTGACACCAAATTATATATGAGTTTTCTCTTTATGAATAGGGTGTTTAGCTAAAATAAACGTTAGTCTACACACTCTATATTCTAGTAACAACACCAACATCATTATCTCTGAACATTGCATTGACATGGAGGTTTCATTGCTCCACTATGTATCCATCCTGGGCCACTATGCTATACCTACAAAGAACACAAGGCCTATGGGGGTATAAAGAAAACACAGCTATAATAAAATAAAGACAGAAAAGCATATTTGAAATCATTATTTCAAAAAAGGTGAAAACTGAATAAAACTAAGTGTCTCCAGCCTCATTAGTACTCACAGGAGCAAATAAAGGAGTGCTTTACGCTGTGAGCAGGGGGGTAGAAATGTTGCTGCTGTTTATTTAATATTCTAATATTTTCCACAGTCAACATATTAGCTTCAGGGTTTTAGCCTTTGCAATATAGCATCAAGCACAAAGTACAGTTGAGGCTGAATGACATTAGTTTTGCAGGTATTTGGTCAGAAACCAACTTACTGGACAAAGCAAAGTTTTGACCTGATGATCGTACTAGACAAAATGTCAGATGAAAAAGAAGTGAGGGGAACACAGAGGATACATAGTTTGGGAATCATGTCTGCACCAAATTTTGGGCCAATCTATTTAGTAGATGTTGAGACATTTCACAGGATAAGTGAAAATACTGATGAAAAAAATCAGGGTTCAGATAAAACTAGAGTCATTGGGAATCATCCTCTAAATATGTTTATCACATTTCATGATAACATTCAACAGTTTCTGCCCGAACCAACGTTGTGGTAGGTTTGGCAGAAAAGTCAGAGGATCACCAAAGTCATTAGGATTCATCTTTTGGGGGAACATGAATGTCTGTACAAAAATGCATGCATCTATCTAACAGTTGTTGAGATATTTCTATCGACCAAAGTGATAGACTGACACTACCATCCCTCTAGCCACACTGCATGCTTGGCTAAATGTCTTGACCCTCTTAGTGTTGATTGAATAAGGTGATGTACCACTTTCCAAGTGAGGGACTGGTTCCAGAAAGATGAGCCCTCCTCCAGACTGAAGAGCGTGCCACCTATAGGAGCACCAAAAGCAGCAGCTACTCCAGCAGCAGCACCCGCTGACACAAAGTCTCGCTTGTCCCTGAAGAACAGCAAAGACAACATGATGGGTATGTTTGACAATATTTGGACCATTTATTGACTTCCAGGGAGGCAGTCAACAGTATGCAGTGTTTTGTTAATAAGAGTGTGTACCACAGTCATACCTGTCACTGCGGAAGTAGGGAAAATCAAATTTGATCCTCTTGAAAGTTATGCTCTGAAACTGATGGAGGGAGAAAATATGATGAGCACACTTAAGCCAATAAGTGTCAAATGCATCAGTGGCTGTGTTAAAGCCATAGCAAAGAACATTAACAACATTATGTACACTAGCATAATTAGACAAGATTATTTTAGCTGTTGTGTTGGTTTGATGTTGGTGTTTGTGGGTGGTTTTTTTTTTTTTTTTTTTTTTTTTGACTCATCAAGGCCAGCTTTGGTATTTGCCACATTCATATGCAGTAGACAACTTCTTCTTGTGATCTAGTGTTAAAAAAGTAAACAAAAATCACAATAATAGTAATATTGAATCACAATACTTGTATAACCGCAGTACTTAGGAATTGCAATACATATTGAATGGACACCCAAGTATCTTATTAGTGTCAAATCAGGAGATAAGCATATCATCCAGTTCTAGTGTTGATCTCTGGCCCCTGGTGAGACCATAAATGGACTCGCTACAGTTCACATTTCAACCTGGCATCGAGGTGGATGACACTGTCATCTATCTCCTACATAGATCCTTCTCTCATCTGGGAAAGGCTGGGAGCACTGTGAGAGTCATGTTTTTTTGATTTCTCCAGTGTCTTTAATACTATGCAGGCCACAAATCTGAAAGACAAGTTGGAGTGCACAGGGTGGGCCACCACCTCACAGCATGGATCATGGATTACCTCACCAACAGACCACAGTATGAGAGGACACAGGACGACGAGTTCAACATGGTTCTTTGCAGCATGCTGGCCTCACAGGGACTTCACCCTCTGCTAGGGATGTAGCGATATATCGAATCTTGCAATATTGCAATAAAAATATGGCTTGATGCCACCATGGGACTAACGCTATCTATCGAATTACATGGTTATTTACTCTCTAATTGTCAAAAATTATATCATTTTTGTTTGAACAGCAGAGGGTGTACTTGTACTAGTCAACAAGACAGACTGCTGTCACCCTTTGGTGTAAGCCAAGCACTTCTAAAAATAGACCCACCAGATGAGTATGCCAACAACATGGACTTTTAGAGCTGATGTATCGCAGCATTTTGGTTTTCCCTTTTCAAGAACTGACAATGGCAAAAAGGAAACTAACAAATGCAAAAAAAATTGCAAATACTGCCGAACAACAGTCAACTGCACTGCGCACTACACAACACATCAAACATGAGAAGTCATCTGGTACATCACCACCCACAAAATCACAAAAACAACATACTGTGAGAAAAAGCTTCAGACAGGCCAAAGGAGCCTGAAAGAAGCATTTGGAGCGCCGTCTTGCCATAACAGTCTGAGAGCTGAAGAAATAACGTGCATATCTGAATATATCCTCCTGACTACCAGTAGTTCAAATTTGTCCTCTGTGGAGGACATTTGTAGACCTGAATATCTCCCACCCACTGCATACTACTGAATTAACTTGTTTTGCTATCTAAAGAGGACATTTAGGGCTTTTCAATGATACCAAATGTGAAGGGGTAGGGCTTTGGTACCTTTCTCTTTCTCATCAAGGAAAATGGCATCCATCAGTGCAAGCGCATTTTATGGGAAGAGGAAAAGTAAGCTCATAATACTTTTTATTGTGCAAATTTTGGCTTGAAATGTTGTTGGCATATTTTATATAAGTCTCTTAACAACACATTAAAACATTGTCTGAATTATTTTAACTGTATATTAGCATAGTATTTAATTGTTTAAAAAATGTCCTTAAAAAACAATTTTTCAGTATTCCAATTAACTTACAAAGATTGGGGAATTATAAAAAATTGATTGGAAAATATTTTTTTCCTGGCAGTCAGGAGGATATAGCCCAAAACTTGAGGCTGTTTTCTGTGGTTGACAACGATGGATTTCAAAGGTCAGTAAACACACTGGAGCCAAAGTATACAGGTCCATCAAGGTCATACTTTAGTTGTACAGTGATACCAGCTCTGTACCAAGAAACAAAAGAGAAAGTGACACAGAACCTCAAAGAAGCAGAGTGCATCTGAATAACCACAGATGGGTGGACTTCACAAGCCTCAACACAAGGGCTCAAGATAGCTGAGATTTTGAAATATGCTGTTTTAAGGTGGGAGCTAGGGGACATGAAGAATAACAGAAATCATCACGATATTGCTGTTTGCACACACTTTAAAAGAAAAACAAAATGCAGCAGTCAGTAGCAGTCCATTCATAAAATAAAATAAAATGTAACACTCAAGCATTTCGAATGAGCTATTCCATCGGGTGACAGCATCCATGATCTGTTTATGTACTGGCAGGTTTAACAGTCTCTGTTTGGTGGTCAGCATAGCTGTGGCAGTTGAACTACAGTGAAAAAATACTGTTCATGCCAATTTGCTGGCTTACTTTTTACTTTTTATTTTGATTGAAGAAATTTGTTTTTCAGTCAAAAACAAATTTTATATGTATAAAAAATGCTGTACACACTGATTTACTAATAAAGGAGATGCTTTCAAGTAATTTCTCTTTCATTCTGTCTTTTTTTTTAAATATTGCAATAAATATCAAATCAAAAACGTTTTATCGAGGTATTCTCGTACCTTGAGTTTTTGGTCTTGTTACATTCCTACCCTCTACAGTGCAGCCTTCATGCACAAATCAGCTAAATGTCACATGCAAAAGTTCTCAGATGACTCTGCATCACTGCCCTTATCACAAATGGGACAACAGGGAGCACAGAAAACTGGCCAAGGAATTTGTGGATTGGTGCCAGCAGAACCACCTCCAGATCAATGCAGGGAAACCAAAGAGCTGGTGGTGGACTTCCATAAGAGCAAACACTCGCCACTGAACTAGACAATACAAATACACTATATAAAAAAGACCACAGCTGACTGTATCTACTGTATCTGCTGAGGAGACTCAGATCATTTGCAGTGTAGGGGGCATTGCTGAGGACCTTTTATGACTAAGCCAACCAACTATCTTTGATGAAGTGATCTGCTGGGGCAGCAACATCTTGAAACAGACTGTTGAAGACTGGTTAAGCCCCTCCACTGAGTGGAGGTGGTGGAAGAAAGGAGGATGATAACTAAGCTATGATTGTCAGTCAGAAAAAATAGGAAAGAAGGAGGCACTGCGTGCATTTTTTTCTAAACAGTTTATGTGTAATGACATTGACCTGGGTGAATTTACATTTGAATATCTGGCTTGTGAGCTCAAACCAGAATTAGCAGTTCTCACCATTACACTGTATCAGCCACCATAATATTCATCCCTGTTTATGCAGGAATTCTCAGAGCTCCTGAATGGAGACCTGAATATTCATATCAACAAAAAGAATGACTCCAAAGCTATGGAGCTTGTGAATTTACTAGACAGCTTTGAATTTACAGAACACGTAAATGAAGCCACTCATCAGCATGGTAACATTCTGAACTTGGTAATAGCAACAGGGTTGAACACTGACAATGTTTCAGTAGCAGAATTATCTATTTCTGACCATCACTGTGATTTTGATGCCAAACTAATCGTAACAAAGACTAAATGGGAACAACAATACCATGTTGTCTACTTTAACTACTCTTGCTCTACTAAGGGTTAAAAGGAGTTTGACTGACAAAATCTCCCCATGGTTAAACAATAGCATTGTCTATTGAGCAGCTGAAAGAAAATGGAGGAAAACTGGGCTCACAGTTCACTGTAATATACACAGTATATATAATAAAAGCCATGACTGTCTATAACAAAGCAGTACATCTGGCAAGAAAGGATTACTTTTCCAAGACAATTACAGAATATACTAGAAACTCTCGAATATTTTTCTCCACTACTGACCAGTTACTCAGCACCACCTCCACCCGTCCACAGTCCTCTACATCAAACTGTGCAGAACTTGCATCACTCTTTCATAAAAAAAACAATCTAAATCAGAGCCAGCACTGCTGCTGATGTGAACGCAGATGAGCTCAGCAAACCCTGTAAAAAAAGGATGGAACCATGGAAAAATTCTCCTGTAATACAATAGCTGAGCTCAGCAAGACTGTCACTGAGTCTAACTCGGCCACCTCCTGCATTGACCCTGTACCTGCAGCATTTTTAAAGCAGATGTTTGACAGTGACTACTAGGGTTGAGCCGTGCTCGTGCTGAAGGAAAATCCTCATTGGGTAACTGACTGTCTTCACGCTCTGTGATCGGCCAGTCACACACAGCGCCCGCCCCTCCCTACACAGTCATGTTGCTCTCTTCAGTACTCCTTAGGTTTTGTTCAGCTTGCCTCTATTTCGGTTTGTATGATATTTAAAGTTACTTGGTGAACTTGTTTTGTAACGTACGTGGTGCATTTGACAAGACAGTGCTGAAAACGGCTTGTGTCGCATTGGTCACTGCCTCCACTTCTTTTTTTTTTTTTTTTACCGTCTGCTTGCTCTTAGTTTGGCTGGTGATGTTGTGATCAAAAACACTGAATCTCAATTCTGAGGCTGTTCTGTAAATATTCATTCATACACTTAAGAATATTCATGTTCTGAGTTCATAAAAAACTTGTTCTGTAAATAGTTCTCTTACTTTTGTGATCAAAAACATTGATTTGAATCTCAATTTGGATAAAGCATTTTTGACGAGTACGAGCATGATACAAGTAAAACTCGTCAATATCTGTGCTCGTGCTGAAGGAAAATCCTCATTGGGTAACTGACTGTCTTCACGCTCTGCTCTGTTCTCACGACTTGTTTCGTAACGTACACAGTACATTTGACAAGACAAAGCTGAAAACGGTTCGTGTTGCGTCGGTCACTGCCTCCACTCCGCTTGGGGTTATTTTTTATTTATTTATTTTTTTACCGTCTGCTTGCTCTTAGTTTGGCTGGTCAGTTGGAAAACTTTGCTCGTACTGAACGCAGTGCTTTTGAGAAGAATACAGTGAACAAGGCTGACATATTATTTCCCTGTTTGCCATCACTGGATGTTTGCATGAATCACCAAGTTCACACAGATCATTAAAAATAAACAGTCTTACAGACCACTTACACACTTACACACATATAGCTGAACACACAAAGTGGCCTATATTAATATTTTTATTGTTTATCAATTTCAGACTTAAAATAATGTACTGATTTAAGCCCCACCCATTTCCGAGTACAGATACGGATACAGATAATTTAGATGGTTGAATAGATACAGATACAGATACAGATACAGATAGTGGTGTACTCGCTCATCCCTAGTGTCAAGGCACAGATCTGGGGGAGGGGACAAAAGATTTTCAGCAACATTGAAAATGCCCAGTGGTAGCTGCCATCATTCTCAATTGGAAGAAATTTGGAACCACCAACAGTCTTCCTAGATCTGGCCACCCAGTCAAACAGAGCAAGCAGGGATGAATGGCGTTGGTAAGACAGGTAACCAAAATGGCAGTGGTCACAATGAATGTGAGCCATAGTTCATTTGTGGAGAACCTTAGAGAAGGACAAAGTGCAGCACTCTATCAATCAGGCCTTTATGGTAGAGTGAACAGACGGAAGCCGTTTTTCACTAAAAGGCACAGCTTGCTGAGAGTTTGCAAAAGGCACTAGAACGACTCTTGGACCATGACATGTAAAATCATCTGATCTGATGAAACAAAGATTGAACTATGTGGCTACATTTCCCAACAGAGTGTGTGGAGGAAACAGGGCACTTAGCATAACCTCATTAATTCCATTCCTACAGAGGATCTCAGGCTGGGGCGAAGAACTACATTTCAACAAGACAAGGGCCCAAAGCTTACCGCCAAGAAAACACAGGAGTAGATTTCACAGTAGCTGTGAAAGTCCTGGAGTGGCCCCGCCAAAGTCAAGACGTGAACCTAAGAAATCATCTCTTAAGAGATCTCAAAATAGCTGTGCACAGATGCTCCCCATCCAACCTGACTGAGCTTGAAGTATTTTGTTAAAATGAAGGACTTGTCGCTATACTAGTTTTGTTAGATCTTAGCATTTGACACCACTGACCATGGTATCCTGACACAGAGACTGGAAGACTTAATTGGCAGTAAAGGAACTGCACAAAGATGGTTTAAATTGTTCTTTTCAGATCAATTAATTAATAATGATTCATCTGTGCACGCTAAAGCCAGTCAAGGAGTTCCGCAAGGTTCTGTGCTAAGACCGATATATTGACCCTATACATACTTAGGCAACATTATCGGGAAACACTTTCATTGCTTTGCAGATACACACAAATATACATATATATACACACACATATATGCATATATACACGGTAACTTCAGACATACATTATATGAGTTTAAATTGTGTTTAGGATGTGTAGCGGTGTACCTGAGGAAGGCCAGCTCCCACAATGGCTCCACAGTGTATCATTGGACCTTCTTTCCCCACAAACAGACCTGAGTGGACACAGACCAGAGTCAGAGGCACTGTCCACCCACCTGCTCATCACTGACCCATCAACAGCACCAGAAATAAAAGATGACTCTGTTTGATTAATCAATAAATGATACTTTGCTTTAATGTTACTTGAAGGTGACAGCTGACATGATGGCTCATCCATACAGTATAATGTCATTATTTTGTGTGTTCAAAGTTCAGATACAGAAATCTGTTTGGGATCTTTGCTTTGTTGTAGAATATTGAGCAATTTTATCTCAATGGGCCTCAAAATATTAAATGAAACCATGTGAGTTTGGAGGGGAAATGTTTCTTTGGCGGAACTGCTTACAAGAAACATGACAAGGGGTCAAGACAGTAACTTTAAATAAGATGTCACAAGCCAGGGAGGTTGAGAACCACTAATCTTAGTGGTTCTAATCTAAGTAACTTGTAACAATAGCTGTCAGATAAATAAAGTGCAGTAAAAACTGTATTATTTTCCTCTGAAATGTAGTGAAGTAGAAGTACAAAGTGGAGAAAAAAATGGAAATATTAAACAACCCAGACTTGAGGTAAGACATCAACACTGTAATCCCTAAGTATTTTTATTGTACAAAGCCCTCTGCCATACTTTACCTCCAGCCACACTGAACAGGACTCCAGTGGCCTTGCAGAGAAAAGTTCGTAGCCGGACAATTCCAGGAATTTTAACTCCGTTCAAGTAACTTTTGATTTCAGGGATCCCCGAACCTGCAGCTACTGGCTGATAAAGGACACCAAAACATAGCGTGTTAGCATCATCACATGATTCAACAAATGTGTAGTGTATTCTCTAGTATAACAAACGCATTTCTACCATAATCTATTGATGCCTGGTAGAAATGGGGTCATGTAAAAGTAAGGTGGTAAATGTTTACCACCTTACTTCCAGTCTGTACAATTTTATCCTAAAGGATAATAAACACCTGTCCAGCAGGCAGTTTGTGGTTGACTCTTTCATCTTTTATGAGGGGATGTTATTCACCAGGTGTCCAAATCTCACAGAGGAATTTGATTGTAACAAATATGCTTTTTCCTGAAGTCTTCGGGACCTTTTGATTGAAATTTTCAGATGTTTTTTTAGAGTTCCTAAAGGGAGCATTGACTCAACAGGTTCAAGTTATAGATCAGGGGTAGGGAACCTCTGGCTGTTTGACCCAGTCCACAAGGAAATTAATAATTACATAAAAGGAAAGATTTTTTAAGCAAAAAAGAAAACATCATAAAAATAGTAGACATGTTCTTCTGAGTGGTCACTGAGTGCAACTTACTGGTAACAATATAACAATTTATCAATGTCAATGTCAATGAATCATGAGCGCATTAACTGATGATTGATGCAGTTTGACACAAAACAAAAGTAAACGTGGAACGTCGCACTCCGCAAGAGAAATGGAGAAACAATTATTTTTGTTGAAGTAAAAGTCAAGTGCCTAAGTTAGTTTGTGGGGATGAGATCAAAGTGATGAAAAAGGCCAATCTCAGAGTCATTACAGCTAAAATGTGCCAGACTGGATGAGCTGCAAGGACAACCATACTTGTAAGTTAATACTCTTGGGCAAACTCTGCATGCTCATCAAGCACCTTTCTCAAAAGAACACTGTAGGAGAGACAGTGTTATGAAGGCAAGTTTTGTGGTGATAGAGCTAATACCTAAAAAGGTGAAACCTCACTCAGGAGAATTTGTGAAGGACTGACTTGTTGCTGCTGCAGAGCTGCTAGCACTGGACAATGTCAAATATTTTCCAAAGTGTCTGTTTGTCTGGAATGATTCATAGGGATGAAGGGAAAACCTGTCATGGAAACTCAGTGACAGCAAGTGTCTGTGTGATTTGGCCTTCATGGTGGACATTATCATGCACCTCTCAGAGCACAACCTCAATCTCCAGACAGCTTCTCGGTTCTCTGCTTTCAAATGTGAAATCATTTGAATCAAAATAATAAAGCTTTGGTAAGTGCAACTGGAAAGGGAAAACACACATTTTACTACTCTGCAAGAACATGCATTGTTATGACATCTGAATATGCTGTGAGTGTTCAAAACTCCTTGAGGCAGTTGGCGAGAGTTTTCAGTACATGAAAAATAAACATATATTTAACGTAGTTTATAACAACCATGGTTGCCTGACCAAGTTGTTTGTTGCCTGACAACCCAAAACATGAAATCATTGAACCGCAAAGCAACAACCTACTACTGTGAGCAGTAGGTGACTGATCCAACCCTGAAAAACCAGCTAGGACCAGCATCTTCAACTCTACCATTACCATCTGACATCAGACCCCTCACCAAAGAGAAGCAACTCCAGTCAATGCTGAGGTTAGTGTGATATACATCTTAAGTAAATTAGTATGGCCAGGGGCGCACCTGGGTCCCCCATTACATATGCATAAAAACATTCACTGCCCAATCACCAGTGACCATATGTGCCACCCCCACAGAAAATTTCGGGGGGTGCCATGGCGTATGTCCCTTGAGGGATAAAAATGAAATGTTACAAAAACTGAAATGGCTCTTGAATGGGGTCGGGAACCCTTGTCCTGTTGTAGATATTAAATATCAGCAGCAAATAAGTTCAGTTGGAAAATCCAAATGTATCTGAGCAGTCTTACCTCAATGAGGACGAGCACACTGGCGATAAAGATAAAGGTCATGTTGAATGCCAGGAGCTCCAGCAGAGACAGAGAGAGACAGCCTTTGTCACTGCACTTCTCAACTGCTGGAAACATTAGGATAAGGTAGAATAACCACCGAAATTGATAATAATTGATAATCCATCTTTTTACAGGTTGGATGTTAAAACATACTGGCATGAGTGGAGAATGGTGGCTGCCTGGTTTTGGGAAACATTATTAATTACTGGAATTATTGTGAATGATTTTTTTGCCAACACGCAAACATGGGGAACTGCTCATATGCTCTTTTTATGCATCTCTATATTCATTAGGCACTACAGTATATACATTGCAAATTATTGTGGAAGGAGACAACTAATAATTTGCACATTCTGTACACTGAATTCACTGCAGTGACTGCAGACCCCATAACAAAAGGAAACAAGATGTATACCAGATATGCCTTACTGTCCTGGTAATGTACGGATAATTACTGTGAGAGGAAAAAAGAGATTTCCAAAATAAAGTTGAAATATCTTCAGAAAAAGTTATAATGTTACAAGAATCAAGCATCATTTCAAAGAATTTAGTCTTAATGTCACAATATAATGAGATAAGATTTTAACATTTTCAGAATGTGCCCAACTTCATTCTTGAACTATATCAACTTTGATGTTGTAAAATGATGTGCATTCTTCAAAAGTATTGGACTTTTTGTTTGATTACAGCACATTCTGATAATAATATGACCATTTCCTCAAGTCAAATCAAATATGTTCATAGAGCACATTTAAAAACAGCCTACACTAACACTAACATGCACATCAAAACATCAAGCTCATTGGCATCCATAAACAATACATAGGAATAGGAACAAGTCAAAAATCAGGCACATCAGGAGGATTCAAACACGAGTGAATGAAAGACAGTTCTGAGTCTGAACTTAAAAGAGTCAGTGGAAGAGGCAGATCTAACAGGGAGGGGTGTGATTTTCCACGGTCTACGGGCTGCAACAGCAAAGGCGCTGTCACTCTTGGACTTAAGATAAGAGGCATACAGTCATGGATGAAAGTATTAGCACCCCTCTGGAAGTGTTAGTTTTCTAGCAAAAGTCGCACACTTTTGGAAAATTTTTGATAAAAATAACCAAACCCGGATCATTTCAATAACTTAACACAACTAAAACAACAATTGGTTTCCCCAAATTCAACACAAAATACCACCAAAATGCTGCGGGAAATGAAAACTGCATGGTCAAAAGTATTGGCATCCCTTCACAACAAGTGTCTTTTGTACTGATAGAAGCACATTTCTCATTGTTAGAATCTTGTGTTAAGGTTATGGGTAGTCAGACTTCAGCTCTGTTAGCATTCCTGACAAATATCAGTCCATTTCTAAAGGACAATAGGCTCCAGTTGACTAACATTACAGTTCAATTGATTTCTATGGAACACTGATGTTTTCTCCTCGGACTTCCAAATATTTGAATGAATCTACCTTCCCCTTTACATGCAGCTGATTTTCAGTGCCAGAGGAAGCAAAAGACTGCACCACCGTGCTTCACAGACAGCCAGTGGGGGGAGCCCGCAAGGAAGCTGTCTGGCATCCAGGTCACTGCCTGGGATAAACAGCTGGAGAAAGATGGACTTGGTCTCAAGGGAGGATTTCTCAGCTTAACCAAGGAAATTGGACATTTATTCCAACTCATAGCTTGTTTCCTACTACGATAGTCACAGGGCAAAACACATTATTTTCAAAACATAACATAGGTCCTCACCAAACATTAGGACTTTACAGTGACTGTGATGCTCCGCTGCAACCAGCACATCACAAACTGTATTACCTTCTGAGTATTGATTTTCACAAATACTTCTGTGGGTCATGATAACTGATGTGAGAGTGAATTGGGCTGTTTCATATTTAGACATTTGCAGAGGCAGGTTAAAGGATACAATCACCAACCAGAGTAAATTTGATTTTGGTGAAGAGGTGTACGAAGAAATGCACAAACAGGCCCACCTGAAAGAGACATGAAGACAATTGTCCCTGGTCATCAGTAGCATTTTGGAATCTAGCAAATAAAACCAAGATATCTGAAATGCACTTACCAGTCCCACGGTGACTCCAATAGCAAACATCATCATCCAACTTACTGCTTCATACTTTTTGGCTTTCTATTGGCAGATGAAAAAATGTTTATAAAAACATTTTATATAAAATATCTCAAATTGAGAATCAAAGGTGGGGTAAGTGATTCTAATCAAATATACTGTTTGTCAAGGGCAGTGAATATCTCCTCATGGTCGGCTAGCTGTCTGTTGTGTGTAGAAAATCAAATCCTATCTGCATACACTGCAAATATGTTGTCCACAACTGAGCAAAAGACACTTTTAGCTTGTCTTACCTTGTTGTCCATCCCCTCCAGAATCTCCACATGGGGCTCATTAATGCAGCGGTCATAATCCAAGCTCTGTAAAAGTCAAAAAAGACATACTTTTATTAATCACAACACACACATGCTACAGGGGGAGACTGCACACACGCCAGGCTTAGTGAAATTATTTTCTCCGCATTTGACCCATCCTGGTAAGTCTTTCCTCCGCGGCAGACCAGGAGCGGTGGGCTGCCAGCTGACAGCGGCGCCCAGGGACCCAGTTTCTTTTTGTCACCATTCGGTCAGGTGGTGATCTTCTTGCATGTTTTTAGTGGGGTTTTTTTTAATGGAGGATGCCCCAGGTGAACACGGGTAGAACATGCAAACTCCACACAGAAAGGCCCCCCCTTAAAGGGCCTTTCTAAAAAAATTGGAAAACAAATATTGTGTAAGTATTACCAGAGTCACACATCCACTGACTCATGTGTACAAGGCACAGCATGAACTGATTAACACTGGCTAATGATTTTTTCCCCCCAGAGTTTCTCACCTCATAGTCTTTCCTGGGTAGAATCTCATCTTCTTCATCTCTGATTTCCCCAAGGATTGTCTTTGGGAAAAAGAGGAACACTTTGAATACAGTAGAGTTTTTTTTTTAGAATACACAGCAGGGACAGCCAGTTACAAACTACCTTGTTTGCTGAATGCCAGTGAATTCACAAGATGGAGACTGTTGAGAGTCCTGCTATATTTTGATTATGAATAATTTTGCAAGAAAATTTTGCAGAAAATTATGACATTGTATTGCCATTCTTGCTTAATTAGAGGAGCTTGCCAGACTCAGAATTCAGTTAATTTAAAGCTGACTTATTTTGCAAGTGTAAACACCTGACAGAGTGAGCTCACATAGATATAGCGATTCAACATTCTAATAATCTCCCAAGTAAAATCAAAATAAAACTGAAATTGACTTGGATAGTAGACAACTGTTGGTAAAACAAGGCAACTTAATCAAACATAAAAGTTGTTGGTGTATAGAGTACAAAGCTAAATGGTGTGTAATATGCATGCTAGATTGAAGAAGGAACTGTTCAACCAAAAAACATGACAATGTTGTTAACCCACATATAGTTATGGGTGTGTTCGGATGTGCCCATGCAATCTAAATCCATACAACAAACTGAGAAGTCAGACCATACCGGTCAATAATAGTATTTAAAAATAAGGGAAATTTTTCAGCGCCCC
Source organism: Chaetodon auriga (assembly GCF_051107435.1). Classification (NCBI taxonomy): domain Eukaryota; kingdom Metazoa; phylum Chordata; class Actinopteri; order Chaetodontiformes; family Chaetodontidae; genus Chaetodon; species Chaetodon auriga. Next base: position 26,355,941 of record NC_135083.1, read on the forward strand.
ATCTTGGGTCATGCCGCCACCCTTACACTACCCCTTACATGTAGAAAAGGCTACAAGGTTAATTTGTGCATTATTTGAAAGATATGTAGACGTCACTTGCACATTATGCTTAACTTACTTGAGAGAGACTACTCGTAAGTGAAAAAATTGATTGCAGAGGCATGATATCACGGTGTTGGTGTTGTTCCTACAACATCATAATTATGTTGCTCCAGGACTGTCATTGCAACAGATCATTGCTCCATGACCATCAGATTGTTGTGATGTCAAAGCTTTGCAACTTGGAAAAATCTGGAAAAGTTAGCCTTTCTAACATTGTGAAAGGGTCTATTTTACCTCAAACCATGATCTTTTCCAAAACCTACCCAAGTAGCTTTGCTGCCTAAACCTAGCCAAAATGTGACAGATACCTGAAAATAAGAAAAGAAACTGAAAAAAATAAGATGTCAGTCAAGTTCCACGCAGGACATGAACCTCCAGTCTCCCGGATAAAAATCCTGTGGTTGACCCATTTATCCACCATGACTTGCTCCCTATGTGGACTTAGTCACTCTTTGATCAGCTGCAATGCAATTATAGTCCTGGAGCAAGATTATTTATGATGCTGTAGGAACAACACTAACATGGCAATATCAAATTAATGGTCGCATTTCTCTCCATCTGATACACTAAATCCATGTGGCATATTTTACAAAAAGCATGACTTTGACCAACATACGAGTAAACCTCCACCCATTTGGAGAAATACTACTCCCCAAGGCATTTTTTCAAACATTAAATGTTTACTTTGGGTATGCATTACTCTTCTAATTACAAGCTGCACACTTGAGCACTTGTTTTCCTGATTAAAACAAGCAACAAGGCAACTATGTCCACAGGCCAACTGAACAGTTTGTCTGTTTTATCATTTGAAAAGGAGCTGACAAAGACTTGTGTTGAAATGCTGAAATGATTTCACCGTTGAAGACCAAGCCCTGCTGTCTTGCACTGTGATGCTGTGGTATGTATATTGCATTGCTCCTATTATTTGCTGAGACATGGTAGCCATACTTCTGTCAAGGTGTTTTTTGTATAAATTGTACCTACGGTTTTCTCATTTGAGGGATTCTGAATGTAATGACAAATTATAAATGAATCTGAACTTCATTCATCTCACACTTGCACTCACAATATGGTTGGATACACAATGCTTAAGTGGTGAATAAAAGTGTCACACAGTCATCATCAAGAAATATGGTTGTACACCTACCCCTGCTATTAGAAAATCTGATGAGATGTAGTTGTATGTTAAGGGCTACTTCAGTGAGTAGACCATTGCAGTCATCACAACTTCAAGTCTGACATTCCCTTTATGCAACACTTGGGTAATTATTATTAGGTAAACACTACAGCATTAAATGGAGAAATACTGTTGCACCTATCAACTTCCACTGATACAACATAAAAAGTGAGTAGGCAAATTTGGCAAAATGTTTTAATGAGATGTTAAAATAAGAGTTGCAAAACTATTGGTTGATCTACAGATCATTTTTGCTATGGTTCCTGCACACATCAGCTGGCACTGAGGGAGGTCCCAGTGCTATCAGAGTGTCCTGCATGGGGTGATACATGTCCTTCATCAGGGACATATCTTCATGTAGGGAAATGATCATCAGTCCAGATCTTCACAGCCTTCCTCTGTGGAGACTGTCTTTTCAGCACCGATGTGTATCCTGGCTGCAGATGGACGAGATTGTGATCAGAGTGACCGAGGGGGGGGTGTACGCCTGACATTAGCATACAGAAGGTTCAGAGTTTTATTGTCCCTTGTGTGGCAGTTTACATACTGTGTGAAGTTGGGGAGAGTGGCAGAGAGCAAGGCATGGTTGAAGTCCCCAGAGAGAGAAAGAAAGAGAAAGAGGGCCTGTGGGTGTCTTGTCTGCAGCGTAGACAATGCGCTGTTTATGCGCTCGCAGGCAGCAGTACCACCAGTCAACGGGGGGATGTACACAGTCAGCACAATAACATGTGAGAACTCCCTAGGAATGTAATACGGCCGAACGCTGACTCCAAGAAGCTCAATGTCCCTGTTACAGAGCTGCTCTTTAACAGTGATGTGGCCAGGGTTACACCATCTGTTGTTAAGAAACACACACAGTCTACCACCTTTCTTCTTACCGCTCTCTGCCACTTTCCAGTCCGCACGGACTAGGGTAACTCCGGCTAAGGAGACAACAGAGTCCAGTGTGTCCTGGTTCAGCCATGTCTCCGAAAAAACATATAAGACTGCTCTCCCTGTACTCCCGCTGCAGCCTTATAAGCGCCAATAGTTCGTCTATCTTGTTGGAGAGAGAGCGGACGTTTCCCATGATAACAGCCAGTAAACATGGTTCATGTCTCCGTCTTCTCTCCCGGCGCTTGAGACCACCTCTACAGCCTCTCTGTTTCCTCTGTATCTCCGCTGGAATCTCTGGTTTCCCAGTGTGGAGCAGTCCAGTGTGTCTGAGAGCTAACAGCTGGTCCTGTGTGTAGACAATAGAGCCATGGCTGAAAGGGTCTCCCAAGTCATACTCAAAAAGTCCAAAAAATAACTGAAAAAAAAGCGCAAAAATTACAGAAGTGGAGCCCCTACTTGCGCATATCCATAGGAGTTTTAGAAAACAAGAAAGAACACAAGAAAAACACACAGAAATACAAAAAAACACTAAAGTGAGGAAAACAGAAGACAGAGCTGCTGCAACTTGCTGCCACTCACACGGCGCCATCTTGGAGCATCTAGACTTCCTTAGTCATCCATCCAAGAAATTAACAATACATTCACGTTCTCATTTTTCCTCAAAACTGTGTTACATCATATAATCCATATTATTTGTCGTATTAATCATTATTCATATTCATTCTCATTATTGTGTCAAATAAATTATGTTTTTCATTTAAGTTGTTGTCAGACTGTGTCCTTTTAAGCGGGAAATAGACAATCACTGTATCGAGATCTTATGCTTCAGATTATCAGACTGATATACCGTTAATTCATTATTATTAAACCAGCATTGAAAAGAAATAATAAATAAAATCCTTCTGAGCTGACCAGAGTCCAACAAAGTCATCACAATTGCCCGTGCACTCCAAAAGACTCATCCGCAGATACAGTCTGCCCTGACATTTCTTATACAGTGCATTTGTGTAGTTAGTCCAGTCCAGTTTATCATTTAGCTGACCAAGGATTTGTAGGACTACACCATCACAATATCTGTTCCCTGGATGTTCACTGGTGTAGGAGGAGAGTGCTTACACCTGTGGATGCCCACCACCAGCTCTTTGGTTTTCCCTGCACTGATGTGGAGTTGGTTCCCCTCGTGCCAATCCACAAATTCGTGGGACAGTTCTCTGTGCTGCCTGTTGTGTCCATCTGTGATGAGGTCAATGATTGCAAAGTAATCTTAGAAATCTTGCAGGTGGCATTGTGCTGACTGCTGCATGAAGGCTGCAGTATAGAGGATGAAGAGGAAGGGAGCCAGAACTGTTCCCTGCGTAGCACCAGTTTTGCAGACAACCAAGTTCAAATCAGAGTCCTGTCTCCTCATATACTGTGGTTGGTTGGTGAGGTAGTCACGATCCATGCTGTGAGGTAGTGGGGCAGGGGCAGGTGACTGATCAAACTTATTGATGGAAAAGTTGGATTGTCCATCTTCTTCCTGTAGCTGGTTTCCCCTTCCTGAATCTCCTCCTTAGCCCCGTCTGCACATTCTTCGATGTCCTCTTTGTTTCCTCACTTAAAAACCCCCTGTTTCTCCTTGAAAAGAGCCTTTATGTCTGTTGTTGGAAAAAGACTGAATAAGCCTGATGGGTATGGCATTCTTCACACATAAACTCATATCATCTGCTATACAGTGTGTGTAACAGCTCTACCCAGTGTAGCAAGATGTGATGAGTTACATGCCTCCTTGGTGTTGGCATGAAATAAATCCAGTATTTTATTGTCTCTTGTATAGCATACTGAGTGAATGTGGGCTGAGTGGAGTACAGAGAGGTATGATTAAAGTCACCAGCAATAATGAGGGCATGCGCATGCCAGCTGCAGTAGGGCTGTCGACAAATATCCTAAATTCTAATATATATTTGAATTTTAAAAAATACATTCATTCGGAAAATCTGTCTGTCATTATATCAGGTGAAAAATAATTCCTAAATTAGATGTGAAATTATTCCAGCTCTACTACATGCTGTTTTCCCCCGCTGCTTCTCTGATGTCGACGCTCACCCCTGTCCCAACTCCATGAATCAAGGGTTTTTTTCAACCAGAGTTTGTAGTGCTTGCTGTTTCTGTTAAATTTAAATGAAATGTATTTTACATTAGAAAACAATGTTTCTGTGAATGGAGACTGGTGGTTTTAATGACAGTGATAAAATGACTACTTCTGGTTAAAGAAAAGGGATCTTACTCTTTAACAAAAAGGTCTACCTCCTTGTGGGTCATTTCAATAATGCTGTCAGACACTTAGGATAACAACTTGAGCCTGTCAGTGGCCAAAACAAGCACTTTGAGAGGATGTACAAACACCTGAACAGATTACTTTGCAGCCTGTTTCATGGCCGCAGCGCTTCCACAAAATACTTGAAAAACTTTCAAAATTTTTGTCTCCATTAGTCAGTTGGGACACAAATAATGGGAAAATAGGATCCATAGTACTGTTTACTATGAGCCTTTATTGTGGCCGAACATAAGCCTGCTATAAGAACTGGCAACCCTCAATAAGCCACGGTTCTATATTATGTAGAGCCATGGGGTGGCAGTTGCAATGCACTAAAGATATCAGGCATAGACTATATAGAAAAGTCAATAAGGGGTAGAGAAAGATTTAAAAGGTTGGATATATAGACTGAGAGCCACACATTACCCAGGTTCAAATGGGTAATTCGACTTGTCTTTCTCGTAACTGTCCTTTATTTAGAAACTATCATTTGCTGTTTTGCCTTTGTGTGCTGAGAACTTAAATATTACAATGTATCCAGATGTTGTGTGTGTTGTTCTTGCTTCTGATGAACATGGTCATGTGACCTTATCTGCCTATACAAATTCACTGACTTCTTACATACTGATCCTGTGACTTCCAACCTGTAGATGAAAGAGCCCAAAGCGACCATTTTGTATTTGCCCTGATAAAGTCTTTATTGGCTCAAATGCATAGTCATATCTTTACTGTTATTATGATTCAGTAGTCATGAAATATTAAAGACTTTTTTATTCACTATAAAAATACATAATTGCCTCCTAGAAATAGCAAAGACCATGGCTACTCATTAACCACTGAACAACCAAAAAGAAGAATAAGAAGTGTGCCAGACTCGTGTTTTACCACCAGTCAGGCAATATAGCATGTTGAAAAGTCACAACCCGTTGAAAAGGAAGAAACCTCCAACAGTGTCCTGTTCAACACCATTCAGAGTCTCACTCATAAATATGATACCCAAGGTGACCATATAAAAGTTTGCGAGTGGCAACTGAAGGAAAATACCAAAGTGATAGTCAAAATCAAAGAATCAGTTGGCATACATTATCTTTGAAAGGTGAAGACAAGGTGAAGAAGCAGGTGGCTACACTACAGAGAGAAAGCAGCACTGCGTGAATAATGTCTATAGCATTCAAGGTTCAAGCAGAGAAGGACATTAGAGCTGAACAGTGTCCCAGACAGAGAGAGGGGGAAAACACCAAAGATATGATTAGGATCCAGACCAAGGTATCCCCCCCTCAGCCAAGCAACTGCAAAACATGGTGGATCCTGTGCACAAGCACAATCATCTGACAGTTTTCTATGAGAACTGTCCACTATCAAGTTTAGAAGATGTCCAAAAATGCCAAGCTGTGCAACAAGATGAAAATCTTCTTCAGAGAAGACTTCTATAAAGAGGACTGAGAAGTCCATGCTCATCTCTGGTGGAGGAGGTTAGGAAAAGGGGACTTCTGCGGGATGGTGATACTGTTATTTGCAGATACTGTGAGGTCTACAGAAAAAGAACATAATTTTCCTTCCTTGTCACCAGCTGTTAAAGATATATACTTGTGATTGTTTAGAAATGTTTCAATGTTCAGTCGCATTGCATACTAAGCATACGCAAAATGACTAATGACTCTACTCACAACAGACTGTTTCAAGCTTTGTTCTTAGCCAACTAATGTGGCTTAATAGTGTTTGGCTGTTGGTTGAAATTAACATGATTCTTGAAGGTTGCGGTTTACTTTAATCCTGTATTGAGTTAGTGTACAGATTCAAGTTATACAATATGGTATTTTCTTTATTATTACTAAATGTTGGAGGAACAGCACAAAGCACAAGATAATACTTATTTTTTGCAAGGAGCAACGAAGGATTAATTTTTTTTCCTACAAGAGATGGACTCTCAGATTACTTGATTTTGTTGGCATATGACATAAAATTAATCCAGATAAAAACGATACACATTGAGTAACCAAACAGGGTGGACCCAGTGCTCGAGACTTCTGGTTAACAACAAGCTATTTCGTCAAATTTGTCCCTCTCCCCTTACTGACCACTGCGTTACTACTCTCTTGTGTCCATTGGCCGTTTACAACAATCAAAAACGCCAAACTGTTGTTACAGTAGCTTCGAAGGTTTTAACAGTCATTTTTGTGAATGCTGTTATCATCTCAGATTTCGCCCATTCATAGATTTTATTTTGTCTTTAAAGTATAACAATTACAATTAATACAATTAGTTTAAAAATAAACATTCGGATGACATTTTATGGAAAATATAATCTTCTAATAACTTGAAAATTTAAATGGCTTTTGATATTTAAGATATATTCTTCATAGTACCTGCAAGATTTACCAGTAAGAAATGTCAGTGAGGCACTTTCACCTGGACCCACCAGCAAATAGACAAACGGCCTCAAGTAGTACATATTAAGTTACGTCTACAATAACAAAGGTGAGTAGTTAAGCCTTTGATTTAACATAGCTGCCTAGCTTGATGTCTGTAAACACGCACGAGTACTTCCAAGCCCTTCTCGACATCAGTGGAAAGCATATGACATTAAATTTCTACCAGAGAAGGGGATCTTAATCTCAGACAGTGATGCTGGACAAATACTCATAAGGTATGCTTATTATGTATATGCGCTCATTTGCGCAGCAGGATTTTTTCATGGTCATAATGAAACGGACACTGTTGCTATTTTCAAATACCCCGGGATACCACATTACTGCGCTACCCTAAGACACAGGTGTAGTGTTATAGGCTTAACTACTCACCCTCGTTATTGTTGATGTAACTGGATATGTACAACTTAGAGCCATTCTCCCATTTGCTGATGGGTGCAGGTGAAGGTGACATTTCTTTGTGGTAAATCTTGCAGGCATCATGAAAAATATGCCATTGCTGGTAAAAACAACCAGAAGACAAGTGAAGACTTTATGAAAAGGCCCACAACACAGAGGAAGTGACACTCACTGAAGGCCCGCCTTTACATTTTCATTTTGATCACTTTACAACATGTTGATATGTAGATGTAATGGCACTGTTTCCCTTATTGCATTTGAATATTGTCCATTTTAGAGCAGGTTAAATCTTTGAAAATGAAATGTCATTCAGCTTTTCCACTTTCATTTTAATATGATCATTGTACACCCATATGCTTATGTAAAAATGGAAGTGCAAATTGGATTATTGCATGTTCATTTGAATTATTACCCAAATAACCAATACATAAATGGAAAAATAATACCGCTGAGGAATTACATTTTCAAGTTAGCATTTCTATTCCAATAAAGTCCCCTGTGGGCTTTCATATTTTAAGTGTATATTCCTAGTGCTAAAAAAAAAATGAAAAAATAAACAGAAATTGTGGTGACACTACCTGTCAACGCCACAAGCAGGACCTCGGTATATCTCAAAGAAAGGAAGCCCTAATTTGCAAGATTTGGAAAACGGAGTTTGGTCAAAGAGCTTGCCCTCCATAAACACAAAGAAAAACAGCAAACAACATCTACCCGCGACGAAATTACATTACAAGGAGTGCTGACTGCTTAAGCCTCGTAATTGGTTATGCAATGAGAATGGCTTTAAGATAATTGTGGTTTGCTTGCAAAAACGAGTACGATGACAAGAGTAAACAGTCACTGAGCAGCAGGGTGGCGCAAGCAAGCCAGAATATGGCACTCAGGGAGTTCAGAGAAATTCTCAGGAAAAATACTTATTATAAAATAATCAAGAGATCCCAGTTTGGCCCAAGTATTGCATCTTTCTTTACCAGTTCTTCGGGTGTCCGCGTCCCTCCTTCTCTGCAGCAACATTGGCAATAAAAACAGTTTCCACAGCACGCCATCTTGGTTGTTGTGTCATGCTGTGTTCAGGGCTAATAGTAAAACGGTCAAACTCAAAATCGAGGACAGATCTTGAAAAACACATTTAATGGTAGTACATACGGTGGCGTGTCTACATCAAATACAATAACCTTGCCGTATCTGCGTCCTAAAGTTGGTCTTTAAAATGTACCTTCATAATATTTTCACTATCGTTAAAAAGTTGTTATATTTCCCACGACATTTAAATCTAGCATTATCGTCTTTTCCATAGTGTCGTGTGACGACAAAGGTCGGAAGTTGTTCCAAAATGTCAAAATTACGTGTAAATTACGCACAAGCCTTTTAATAAGGAGCATCCCGAGTCTTTAAAACCACGCACGAGACCGTGAAACATCCCACAATTATATTTTTTGTGATATTGCAAGGAAAGCTACTTGATTGGGTAGGGGGCCGATTTTAAAAATGTGCATGCAATATTGCGCAATGGTGTTTCCCCCAAATAGAGAGATATTTTATGCTGCATTTGTAGCCCGTGGGGAAACCGGCGAAAAGGCCATCTACTGAGACGACCATTCACTTTTAACTGTCAGATAATAAACATTTGCGTATTATTGTTATATATGTTGTGATCGCTCGGTCTCTCTTGTCAGGATTCTAGATTAATTTCAACAAAATCAATAACAAAATCATAAAAACTGAAATGTATCATGTGTACGAGTTAAGTAACGTTATGAAAAAGTTTATTACAATTTAGACCAAGGGTTAGGTTCATGAAAAATAATATCAAAGTAATTTTAGAACGATTTTGCAAACCGAGGAGTCAACCACTCATTGGTTTCATCGGTTGAGCGTAAACGCCATATTTTCCCTTGTGATGTAAATGCAGCACAGGCTCGTTGGCACAACCCACGCTGCGTTGGATACCAGAGGACTACCCGTGTGCATTTCCTTTGCCTTATCAGTTAATGTGTCGACTTGGATGGGAAACAGTGTTACACAAAGACGAACGGCTGGGGGAGGTGGGAGAAGCAATAGTTGCTTAATTTACCCTACGTAAAGAGAACGTTCCTGTTGTGGTACTTCTGTTTTTAATGTAACGTTAATACTCCAAAGGCTAACATTGCTCGTGAGTCACGTAGCTGTCAAGCTAGCAGGCTTTAAATAGGTGCTTGCTGCTACCATAGTTTTCACCTGGATGTACGCGTGTATGAGTGTTACCTGGTATAAAACGAGCGGCTCGTGTCACTGTGTTTGGCACGTTATCGAAAACATCAAGTACAAATCACTCATGATTTGCTACTTTAATCCTTGCTGTAGAGGGGCCGAGTAGGTTTTGGTGTGGGGGGCCCTTTTGTGGGTCCCTGGTGGGTTGTATGCATAAGCCTGCAGGCAGAACTTTAAAAGTGTAACTTGGACTTTCATTATCCCGTAGTGCTATGGATTTATACTGATTATTGTTTGCCATTTTTTTCATGGTGTCTGAGGTTGTGTCTTGCCAAAAAAGCAATAGTATGTAATAAGATGTTGAACAGGGTTTGGTGTGACTTTTCCCCATGCTGGCAAAGTAGGCCTGTAGCTAAATATTTCCAATCACCGAACAGAGTTGGACATATTTGTTGTGTATTGTTTTCTTTCAGTTTAATCTGCCATCATGGTGAACCAGGTTCAGCCCGGGGACAGTAGTTGGCAGTCATGCAAGAGTGACTCCAGTGGGGCCAGCAACAGCAGTGGGGAGAGCTCCAAGGAGAGCTCTAGGTGTTCCACACCAGTGCTAGATGCAGACCGGTCGGACAGGCTACGGGACAAGATGCGGAGGAGGATGGAGTCTGGAGATCGCTGGTTCTCGCTGGAATTCTTTCCTCCCCGCACAGCCAGTGGGGCTGTCAACCTCATCTCAAGGCATGTGAAATCAAACTGGAAAATACAGGAAATACAGTGTACTTAGAATTGATCTACAAAGCCCATATAGTGTAAAAGCTGTACACAAGGACATGGTCAAATAATTTTTGAAAAGATATAATTTGTTATTTCCAAAATAAATCAGCAAAAAACTCCACATCTGCCTAGTTCAACAATCAACGAGTACTTTTAAGCAGCTTTTCCTAATCCATAGTTTGCTTCTATGTCAGTGACCCATTTTGACTTGGCCGGTGTTCTAGAAAAGAGGGTGGAAGATCAGTATCATGGTTCATCAACATAGCATTATCTGTAGCAACTCAAGCATTTTATATATTGTTACCAAACAACAGTTGGACAATTTCTATTTGACCTAATTTTTCCTCAGATTTGACCGTATGGGCTCTGGAGGGCCCTTGTTCATTGACATTACCTGGCATCCGGCAGGGGACCCAGGCTCAGACAAGGAAACGTCATCCATGATGATTGCCAGCACAGCAGTCAACTATTGTGGCCTGGAGAGCATTCTCCATCTGACCTGCTGCAACCAGACCAAAGAGACGATTACTGGTTATCTGGGTAAAGCAAAGCACTTGGGTCTCAAGAACATCATGGCACTAAGGGGAGGTGAGAAAGGTGGCATTTGTTTACATTCACAGTTGTAGGAGTGGTGGTACCATGTAAAACACTCCTCCTGTGATTCTGAGTGGTTGAAATTATTATGAATGAAGAAGTAAATGTGTGCTCCGTTGTTTATCCAGTAGCTTGTTCAGTGTGTGGACTATTTAACCTTTTGTTTACAGGCTTTTTAGATACTAACTGCATTGAAATGGCACATAAGAGGGAAGGCATGTACCTGATCTGTGGATAATGTATGTATGTTTATATAAAAGTCATACTGTGAAAATAAAGCTTTGACAGGAAAGTCATAAAATTTCAACTTTATTCTACAGTGTTGGATATGTTTTTCCATCACAGCGGCCTTAACCTGTTGAATTGAATCTCTTAGCTGCTGTTTAATTTCGTTTTGCTGTCCAGACTTTCTGAAATCAATGTGGATACAATCTTGACATAACAAAACACGGATTTGGCCTAGCAGTAAGAACAAGGCCTCTTCCTTACAAATCTGATTTAAGAAACAAATCTGTTTTGCCGGCAGACTGCATAGAGCCTTTGAGTATAGCCTAAGAAATCATAACATATGGCTGCCAGCTGATGTGTGATATTCTGATATCTCCACAGACCCAGTGGGAGCAGACTGGGAGGAAGAGGAAGGAGGCTTCAACTACGCCATCGACCTTGTTAAACATATCCGATCGGAGTTTGATGATTACTTTGACATTTGTGTTGCTGGTATGTTTTGTGCCTCCATATCGGTAGTAGTCAGTTCAAGTGGAATTCCTTTTGCAGTATAGTGATTTGAATAAGTTTGTGTATATAGGATACCCCACAGGCCATCCTGAGGCAGAGAGTTATGAGGAGGATCTCAGACACCTTAAGGAGAAGGTGGATGCTGGAGGAGATTTTGTCATCACCCAGCTGTTCTTCAGGGCAGAGACTTTCCTCAAGTTTCTGGATGACTGTCGGGCCATTGGCATTACATGTCCCATCCTACCTGGAATCTTCCCAATTCAGGTAACTCACTGTGGCTTCCAAGAACAAGAATACTGTTGTTATTATCATGAACATATCACAGGCTGATTTTTGATGAGCTCATGCTTGGAAACCAGTCTTACAACTTCATGAAGCAGTAGGTCCGGTCTTAATTTTGTATTGGCCTTTTCACACACACACACACACACACGCACATACACACTACAGTACCATAGGGATCACATGTTTTATTAAAGACTAGTACCTCTACTTTACTAATAAAGTGAAATAAAGAGTACTAAAAAGAACATACTAAATACAGAAAATAATGCTAAGAAATTATGTATTAGTAGGGTAACAGTACGATATTTACATCCATTAAGTCCCTCAGAGCAGCTTTTCATGTGAATATCCACTGATTGAGGAAAGGCTAAACAGGGTTCTTTGTTTTTGTGAATGCAGTGAACTTTGTTGAAAAGTTTTGTCAGTAGTCTGTTTTTAAGGAGTTCACTCTGCTCCTGCTCTAGGATTTTATTTTGGTTGCCTTTTACTGCTACTTTGCCCTGCTATGTTTCATTGGACTCACCAGGGTTTGATTCAGAAGGGAGGTCAACTAATACATTTGCTGGGCTGATATAATATTAGCTATATTAGCTTCGTCAGTATTGGTGTATATGTTGGCTGATGAATCACAGGAAATCAAACTGAAATATCGATAACCAGATAGTTTCTGGTGAGCACTACATAATTTCCTGCACAAGATAAGGCTGGGTGATCAATCTTGATAGGGGATCACGATTAAAATTACATTTATGATTGTGGACAGCAGTGTAACTTCAGAGCAAAGCCTACAGGGAATGACATACTATCACAGAATATACTTTACTGGAGTCAACAATGCACATTATCCATAAGTGCAATAAATGGAAGACTGTATGATCAATTTATCAAACCCCTTTTGCATAAGCAAAACACAAACTTGCAGAAATGTGATGCCAGAGGTGAGAGCACTCGCGAACAGAAATAACTGATGAAAAGGAAAAGGAAATAACTGAAAGGAACTAAATTTGGTCTGAATGACCAGTTTCCACATGATATAAGTGAATGCTGCCAAGTACCCAATCCTGAATGACTGCAGGAGAAACAGCAAGTGAGTGTCCCTGGTGTCGGATAAACTACATTGACAGCCAACTCCTTTGAAACACAAAATTCACAAAATTACCCTGTGGCTCTTGCACCATGGGCATAACGATCAACATAATGTACCTGTAAACCTCTCCCTTAACCCGAGTTGTATTTATATTGTTTGATTCTTTTTTTCTCTTTTCACGCCACGCTTATCTATGCACCAGCTCTGCTCACTACATACATGCACACAAGACTATACACTCAGACTGCTGTCCCACATACAAACAAAAACACACACTTTTAGCTTCATATCTCCTCATCCTTCTCCTCATTCTGGCAGACGCACAGACACGCGCACACACTCTAGTCTAATAAATCTAACAGAGGCTTGCTCTAACATACTAACATAACATAGATACTCAATAACTTAGAATAAGCATTCATTTGTGGACTAGAAGGACAAAAATCTTGAATGGTCCTATTAAATGAAAAACAGACATTTGCTTCAAGGGATTCATTTTATCTAATTCAGAAATGTATAACCTCAAATCTCAACAGTTCAGTCATGTACTGCATCTATCAATGACAAAAAATTCACAATTGGCTACCTATTAGGTCCCAACAGTGACTCTACATTACAAGAACCAACAAATATGATAATTGAACTGAAAGTCAACTAAACTATTAAAACAATACATGAGAGATTTTGGTTTTGGTGACAGTTTGAGAGTGAAGAACCCATCATCCAGAGGATATTCTTATTTCTCCCTCAATCACTCTCCTGATTCAGACTTCTATTTGTTCAGTAACACACTTGTAATCAAGGTTTCTTAGACCATCATATGTCTAATCATTATTAATGGCCATGCACCAGTGTCCCTCACCTTAAACATTGCATCTGCTACCAAACATTCTCCCCGCTGGTGTTTCAGTACCTCATTCCTTAAAGATTCTCATTTTGCTGCCTTTATACAGAGTACACATCCCTTATGGAATTGAATGACTCAACAGAAATTTCATCCTTAATACTATGGGAAACAGTAAGGTGGCAAATACAGGCCAGATAATATCATTTTCAACTAACAAAAATATAAGGAACATGAACTAGAAAAGCAACTGCAACCATAGATTAAGCAATTTACAGGCATGTACTCAAACTATTTTAAAGAACAAATGCAAATGAGTTACAAAATGCCAAATTCCAACTTGACGAAATTAAAATTCTTCAACATCTTAAATAGGATAATTTTGGAATTGGCAGTATGTCAGGCAAATATTAAGCTAATCTGTTACAACACAAAAAAAGAATAGCTCCAACCATAAAGAATACAGCAGGCAAAGCCACCAATAACCAAAAGAAATAAATACAATTTCCATTTAATGTTCAGAATGTATACTATTTGAACATTGAACCTGACCCAACAGAGATACAGTCCCTCCTTAACAACCTGGACCTACCTAAATTGTCTAAGCAAGACAAGTGCTTCGACGCTTTAGACATGGCATTGACATCAGATGAACTCTACTCCTTAGCCTTATTAGGGCTTATTCCATTAGCCGAATAATAAATGACGTGGACCTGATGGCTTCCCTCCTTAACTGAAACACCTTTGGTGCATAATATTCCCACTATTTTACACACTAACTTCAGAAATACAAAAAACAGCACAGATTTCCTTTGCACATAAATACATCCATCAAATCTGTCCTACTCAAACACAACAAAGATCCGACTCAACCTTCCATCTACCATCATCTGTCACTAATAAGCACTGACTTAATAATTTCAAAAGCCCTAGCCATCAGATTAATAACAACCATGTCCAGGTTGTATCAAAAACAGACATGCTTCAGATAATGTACAAAGGCTATTAAACCTTATTAATCTCACACAGCAAACTTAAATCATCATGATTATTGTATGAGACACAGAAAAAGTATTCAACCAAGTTAATTGGACTTAACTTGCACTACACAAATCTGGCCTTTGGGAGTCATTCAGCCATTGGATAAGGACATTATACACCTCACCCAAAGCCATTGTCACCACAAATGGTATCACATCAAAGAGTTCCACATTGCATTGGGGCGCCAGGTAAGGATACCCAGTCCCTCCGTCATTGTTTGCTATCATCATAAAGCCACTTGGTGCAGCTGTATGTCAGAACATTGCCATTGAAAGAGTTATTACCACAATTCTCCAATATAAAAGTAACCTCTATGCTGATGATATTTAATTGTTCCAGCAAGACTCCTTACTTTCATGAGAAGAAACCTCTAACCTCAGTAACACCTTCTCTAAAATCTCTAATTACACAAACTGGAACAAGTCCACCATACTCCCACTCTCAGAGGATGCCTGGGATTCTGGAGAACAGAACTTATCGCTACCACTTCTCACTGGTCAGAGTAGATAATTGGGTAGTGACATCTCCCGCAGTCTGTCAGAGATGTTTCATCTTAACTCCATTCCATTGTCCATTGGATGAATTACAGCTGTCAAAATGAAAATACTCTCCCATATTAATTACTTTTTTTGAGTGCTGCCTGTCACACCAACAGATAAATGGTTCAGATCTGTTGACTCTTTCATTACACATTTCTGCTGGGAAAAATAAATAAGTAAACTATCCACTTTACAAAAAAAATAAGGTGGCCTAGGGACTCCAAACTTCTACTACCTGGCAAACCAAATACAAAACCTTTTTTAATGAATTGATCAAACCAATCTAAGGAAGTTGTTGACAGAAATGGGAACAATCAAAGTGATGAGGCACACATTAAGATGGTCTGCAAAATATTCAATCAGTTGATGCTTACCAAACAGGAAACGCTAATACGTTAATAAATTCTATATATATACACACACACATACACACACACACACACACACACACACACACATATATATACACATACATACATACACACACACACACACACACACACACACACACACACACACACAAACACATATATAGGTGAACCAATGAACCCTCTGGTATTTTCAAACTTCGGTCATTATTTTCATACTCTTAAAACTGGCAGCACTATTAAACTATATATTGTGGTAAATATCTATTGATCAGTATGGAAAAAATTGTGACAAGTTTTTTTTTGCCATATCACTCAGCCCTAGCACAAGATACCTGAAAGTTTTACCCCACAGACCACATATCAAGCTTTTGTGCAGAAGAAACTGTGCTCACCACAAACCTTTGCTCATGTCTTGAAAGGCTTCATAGATTGAAAATGGAGTGAAGCCAAAGTTGTATCTGCAGCCAACATATGTTTCTGTTAGGATAAAATTTCAAACAAACCATCCACTGGGCTAAAGCTGAACTTTAACTAGTTTGTCTCCAGGGGTACCAGTCTCTGCGCCAGCTTGTGAAGCTGTCAAAGCTTGAGATACCAGAGGAGATCACCAAAGTCATTGAGCCCATCAAAGACAATGATGCTGCTATCCGCAACTACGGAATTCATCAGGCCGTGGAGATGTGCCGTGTGCTGCTGGACAGTGGCAAGGTACCAGGCCTCCATTTCTACACGCTGAATCGAGAAGTCGCCACCATGGAAGTGCTCCGACAGCTAGGCCTGTGGATAGAAGACCCCAGGTCAGTTATCTCTCTGCCTGCTTAATATTGTACAACATCAGTTCCCTCTCAGTCATTTGTGTCCTGTTCAAATATGCTTCAGATATTCTAGTAGAGGATAGACATACTTCCACAGTATTTCCAAGATAAACCTATATAATATTTACACACAATAGATATAATAGATATATTGTTTTTCCACTATCGCATATCACATTGCACATGTATGTATATCACAGTATGGCCAATGTACACTAAATCCTAAATCTATGTTGAATATCAAATTGATATACAATACGATATACTTTATTGTCCCCATGGGGAAATTTGTTTTGGACTCGTTGGCTGCGCACAACATGCCTCCACAGTGTGATAAAACAAACAACATAATGAATTGCACATAGTCAACATTGCACATTACAGTGCTCTTTCCCACTTTAGACAAAACCATCATGTTTAAAGATGAACATTTTGTGAAATAATAATGTGATCATTGTGTGTAGCACTTTGAGATTCCTTGGAATGAAAAGTGAGTTATAAATAAAATGTATTATTATTATCATATTGTCACTGTAGGTGCTATATGTTGAGATATTTATGTTTATGTTTGTGTTGGCATCAGCTGTCAGTTTGACATCTTTCACGCATGTCACGGGGGGTGTGGTTAAGGAGCAGTGATTGAGTGATTGAATGATTGGGCATATATTCACCCATTCACCGCGGCGGCTGCATGGAGAAGGGGGTGAGTAGGGAGAGCGTATTTTTTGTTGACCACTTAATCTAACCACAAACTAAGTATTTAAACACCTGGCCTTGCTTTGCCTTACTTTGCCTGTTTGTTCGGCGTTGGAAATAAATACGGACACACTCGGAAAATATGGAAGTGGCTTTGTCGTTTGTGCAGCGAGTCAGCAGTGCAATGCTCCCTCACTTAGCCTCTCAGTGACTCCGCCTTTTGTTTGGAGTCACTATAGTCACGATTCAGCTCCAGTCAGTAAACAATAACACTGGATCATTAACCCTGGCTTTTAAGTCCCACATACACAGCTCCAATTTGTATTCAGTTCAGTTGCCAGTCCTAACTAATGCTGCAGCTTAAATCTGCAACAAGCAAGATTGTTTCAGGCTTACTGAGCAAAACATGAAAGAACCACTTCCAGACCAGGCAGCTATGGAGGAAAAAATGCATTTCCTGTAACAGCCAGGTGGATAAAATAGCACAAGTACAATAGAGCAGAGTGATGTCATTTAAAACAAGTAGAATGACTTTGCATGTTGATCTGTCACACGAGAAATTAGGGGCACAGGATTCAGGAAATGATTCAATTTGATTTTGATTCTTGGGATCACAATTCAATTCAAAATCCATTCACAATTCAAAACAATTATGATTTAAAATCAATTTTTTTCTTGATTCAAAATCAATTCTCAATTCAGTGTATTCACAGATTTTGTTCTAGATTTGCTGTTTTGAGGTGCTTTTCTCATTTGACTGTGGTAGACACTTTGACACATCTCAAGGGAAAAAAAGTCATATTGAATCAAATGTAAATGTTTACTACTCAGTGTCAACCCTGAGTAAGATCTATTTTCCTTCAGTCCAAAAGGTAAATGAATACTCAGTTCAAAAAGAAAAATTATTGCAAAGATAAACTGCAAAGTGCAAACCTTTAATTAAAAAATTTAATTTCAAACTTCACATTGCAAATTCATGTCATAATTTAAAATGATGCTTCAAATAACAAAATTAAACAAACAATAGCTGCCTGCTACATTTAGATGCAAACTAAACTTATCTATGGACTCAAATTTTCAAATAGAATAAAGCATAACAATTTTAGCCACAGGGCTCCCTCTGAAACACTTCTTTCTTTTCCTGGTCTTTCACATGCAATAAGTCAGGAACACACAGTAACACAAACTGGGCACATCATACTTCCTAACATCAGAAGTGGCCAAATAATATAGCAGACAAGTTGCAACAAGGATTTGGGAAAACAATAACAGTCGTGACACAGGCAGTTTTAGAGCTCTCAGTGGAATGAGGTTGATGGTGGGTGCAAAACACTTAACATATTTTAAGTTGCCCAACTGTGTAGCAGCTACCATGTTAGTGTTATCAGTAACTAGTACCACATTGGTGGTTGCGAGCCCCTATTCCAGTGTGACATTAGTGCCACTCTAACTGCTTTCTTCAAGGCCTCTTTGATATTTTCTTTTATTTCTTAGAAAAGCTGAGGGACCACTTTCTCAGTAAATATAGTACATCTAGGCTCAATTCTGTGCCTCATGTACTTAAAGCCTTCATTATCAGCAACGCTGCAGGGATACAGATGTTGTTTTTTTTGCCCACTCCAAGTTGATTGAAAGTTTTGAATGTTGTTGCAGAGTGCATTGGTTTACTGGTGTGGTGCTACTGGGAGTTGTTCCAAATCTGTCTCTGGATGATAGCGTATCACGTGCGTCCTCAAGTTTGTCGTGTTTCCAAAACACTTCACCTTCCCTTTGCAAAGCTTGCATATTGCATCAGTCTTTTCAAGTGCATTATTGCCTTCAAGACTATAAAATCCAAAGTATGTCCAAATGATTGCCTTCACTGGCGATGGGTTGTGTTTGCTTTTCTCTAAAGTACTCCCAGGCAGGCACTTCACTTCCTTCTTGCTCATGCCAAGGAAGTGGGCTTGGGTGGAAACCAGCACGGCATCATCACACCACCTATGAGATTTAGCCAGTAAACATATGTCAGAAAAAATGGAAAACGGCATCGTCACCAGACTGAAAAATGTGTATCAATTTCTTTGTGCACTCCTACTGGGAATACAGTAAATGTTTACAGTTCAATCAGAGTTCCACTGTGGCTATAAAACATGACATTTACAGCTGCTAGAAAACACATTTTCACAGTACTCCTCTGGACATCAACAGTGCAAACAGTGTTTATGTTGAAGGTTACATGTTTTTGAGATTATTTATTAAAAAAAACACACACTGATTTAAAACATAGCGTCTGTTTATTAATGCATATTTATAGGTTTGTATTATTGCAATTGTTTTTGTATTATACTGTTGTGTTTTGTTTTTGTAACTTTTACTGTTTTGCAATGATTTCATCAAATCATGTTAGATATGCTGCTCTCCATCCTGAATGTTGCATATGATTGGTTGTTACAAGCCCCACCTCTGATGTGTGCAATCTCATAATTAATTATCCAGGATCAAGACAGCCTGAGAAGATTCAGCGTGTTTTGTGAACCAGGCCCCTGTATTTTGTTTGGACCAGACTTATGATTTTGAATTACAATGGCAGACAGCGTTTCAGAGCTTGTTTTCTTTACCAGGCGGCCTCTTCCCTGGGCAGTTAGTGCCCATCCCAAAAGGAAGGTAGAAGATGTTCGACCCATCTTCTGGGCATCCAGGCCCAAGAGTTACATCTACAGAACCCAGGACTGGGACGAGTTCCCCAACGGCAGATGGTCAGCTCAGTTACACATGAACAGATTTTACATGACAAAACTTGAATGTTAGTTTCCTCATTAGTGCATTTTATTTAGTGAATAATTGTCAAATTATTATCAACAGGTTTTAACATAGTTAATTTGGATGAGACAAAGTTTTGTAAATTGGTGTGAAGGATACTGTCAAAAGATTAAACAGTGTTTATGTCTTCAGGGGGAACTCCTCATCACCAGCTTTTGGTGAGTTAAATGACTACTACCTGTTCTACTTGAAGAGCAAGTCATCTAAAGATGCACTGCTGCAGATGTGGGGTGAGGAGCTGATGAATGAAGAGAGCGTCTATGAGGTCTTCACCTGCTACATCACAGGCCAACCAAACTGCAGTGGACACAAGGTAGGCAAGGTGGAACAGTGAATATTGTTTCTACAATTGTGATGACTGATAACCTTCCTCACATGAAACTGTTGAAATATGTTTGCCTTGTGATGTTTTCTGTTTGGTTATTGGAACACAGTATAGTTTCCTAATCTCAGATAAAGTTGCTTAGTGTGCTCTTACCTTAGAATAAAGGCACCATGAGTAGAGATCTGAAACTGTGATCAGCACTACGATTGGTTAAGGAGATTTAGCATTACATTTTCTGACACATTTCAGTTCAGTTGTCAGTCTTACTTAAAGGAACACTTCTGCATTTTCAACAAGTGCTGGTGGGTGTATTTTTGAACTTTGGATAGAGCCAGGTTAACCAGCTAGGTTAACCACGTCATAACATAATGCACAGACATGGGACTGATATCCATCTGAACATCTCACTCTCAGGAAGACTCTAATCAAATATAAGACAATATACCATGTTGATCATAGTCTAAGGTTCCCCCTACTCCTAGGTGATGTGTTTGCCATGGAACGATGAGCCTCTGGCCCCAGAGACCAACCTGTTGAAAGATGAGCTGGAGAAGGTCAACAGACGAGGAGTCCTCACCATCAACTCCCAGCCCAACATCAACGGCAAACCTTCCACAGACCCTATCGTAGGCTGGGGACCTGCAGGAGGCTACGTGTTTCAGAAGGTAGGAACACTTTTTCTGTTGTTTGTGTCCTCGGCTCAAGTGGTTTTGGAGTGGGGTGTTTTTGTCTGATATGTCGCCACAATCCTCTTGTGTTAAATCGAACAGGCCTACCTGGAGTTCTTCACCTCCAGTGAAAATGTGACTGCTCTCCTCAAAGTACTGAAAAAGTATGAGCCCCGCGTCAACTACCACATTGTTAATGTGCATGTAAGTTTGAACAGAAAGCACTTCTGTGTCATTCTGTGTTAGTGTGTGAGTATGCAGTATATATGATCAATATGTGACAAACAATATTGTGTACAGGGCCGTAACCTGACAAACGCTCCTGACATGCAGCCTAACGCTGTGACATGGGGGATCTTTCCTGGCAGGGAGATTGTTCAGCCTACAGTAGCGGACCCAGTCAGCTTTATGTATTGGAAGGTAAGATAGACCAGCTAATGTGCTCGAATTAAGGAATGTTCAGCCTTGTTCAGGTTGCTTGTTTTTGCAGGAAAAAAAGCTCCAAAGTTGAAGGGGGGTCATGAACATTTAGCAAAAATGAGTGACATTAAAAATTAATTTGTGTGTGAATGTAGTACTGATTGTTTACTCCCCAACTGATGAAAGTAACTCAAAAATGTACAATCTTTCCATCCTGATGAGTGATAACGGCATGCATTTGTGATACTGAGTGGAGCTACTATACATTGCATGCATACATACTGTGGTTGATATAAAATGACTTGCACTGTGAGACTTTGAAAAAGAGTAGAGATGAAGCAATTCATCCTTTTTATTCGTCTCTTGTTTACATATGCAAATTTATATTTTGCAACAATATGATGGAAAACTTCTTCATAGCTTAGATCTTATATTTACCAATAACACATATCTGACAGATGTGCTATTGGTAAGACATCTCTGTCAGACTCTAAATAAACACAGGTGTTGTTTAAAAGAAATGTTTATACTAAATAAAATGTCTGGTTATTTGACACGTAGCTGTCTGACATCATTTGGTCATTTCTATCCAATCACATCTTTTTACATTCTACAGTATAACAGCATATATTGTGCCACATATCCAAGCAGTGATGGCGTTATAAAGCCTCTGGGCTGTAGAGCAGCTCTCTGTGGAGAAGTCTGTCCAACTCACCTGTCTACTCCCCACTATTACTACCCATCTGAACTTACAATATGTACCCTAATAAGGGCAACCTATCTCTCAAATATTATATTTTCTCTTTGATTTGAATAAAAAATAAACATCTAATGTTAAATTTGAGCTGTAGTAATTAAATGAATATATCACCATTAAGCAGATAGCATCCATGTTTTAGTCTCTTGAGTTATTCACTACACCAGGTGCTGTAAGACCAAAAAGAGTTTGATTTATTGCGTCAGAAAGTGTTGATTGTTGCAAATGTCAATTTCAGCAATATTGTACAATTGTAAAGTTTGACTCAAAAGTTATTATTGTTAAGTGTTTCAGAATATTTGTCTGAACACCATCTCCTCACCTTTGAAGTACCGTGTCAGAATCAGAATCAGCTTTCTTGACCAAGTATGTGTACACATACAAAGAATTTGACTCTGGTTTAAACATTGCGCTGCTGCATTGCAAAAACTCTGCATTGTTGGCCAGTCAGTGGATAAGCACAGATGTGAGGGATTTTCTTGGTTAAGAAAGTTGAGAAATGCTTTTACTCCCAGTCCTAACACAAAGACCGATTCTGTCACTCTGGTGGGGTCCTGCTCCCTACTCACACCTTTGTGTATTTTGCCTGTGTTATGAAAAGGTTGGTGTGTTGAGAGATAACAGGGATATGTGGTTGATGTGATAAATAAAAAAACACAAGCAACAAAATGTTTTCAGAAGCACATTGTGTTTGCTTACTAGATGTTCCCCTCACCAAACCTGCCCCCTTTTTTTCCTCAGGATGAAGCCTTTGCCTTGTGGATCGAGCAGTGGGCCAAACTCTATGAAGACGAATCTCCTTCACGGATGATTATCAAATATATCCATGACAACTACTTTCTGGTCAATCTGGTAGACAATGACTTTCCTTTGGACAACTGTCTGTGGCAGGTCATTGATGATATGTTTGAGCTACTCGATGCACCTCCAGTGCCACTCAACATTGGAGCAGTCCCTGAATGAAAGAATTTTTAGGGGAAGAAAGTGGAACTGTTAGTATTTTATGCACTGTCTAAAAAGCTGCTATTTACAATACAGAGCTTAAGTAAGAAGTGCACTTCACAGTATTTTTTAGACTTTTTATACTTTTTTAATTTTTTTTTTATCTTTTGTCTTTTTGAGTGAATGGAAAATATGTTGGAAAATGAAACTATTTTCTCACCTAAGCTAGATCCAGAGCTTTGTAGGAAACATCTTTGACCTCTTTTTTACCTCCATGATGAGTAGCTTCATCTTCTGGAGCACTCCCAGCTTCTAAATTATGCTTGTTCTCATACAGGTTTTGGGTTCAGTCACCTTGTCTCTAAGAGTTTCCCTCTGGACAGATGTCACTGAAAAAACAAGGAAAATTAATTGTGAACATGCTCTATACTTTTAAAGTGTTTTCAGCAAATGTTTTTATTTTCACGGAAATATTTCAAATGCAATATTTGAATTAGATTTTAAAGTGATTTTTAATGATGTCTACTGATAGAGACATGTATGGATGAAACTTCTTTTTAATCTCGTGATGCTATGACAAGTTAGTCAGATGTGTGAGCTATTGATGACTATTGTACCACAGACCACTGCTATACTTTCTACGTACTGCCTTAACATGTTTTAAGTGTGCATCATATTTGTTTGGTTCTGCCTGCTTTCTAAAGCTCAGTGAATAGTTCATCCGTAACGAGTAACCTGGTAAGTGTGTGTTACCTAGTCATCAAGTCAAGAGCATCCAGCACCTTTATTTATTACTCATGAATGTGGAAAATAGCTATAGTTACAATGATATTATTAGGTGTTCAGGCTAAAGTACCACCATTACATAACTCCAGGCCCTAAGACACAGGAAGGGATTTTCCACATATTTACTAACTAACCTCGTAACAACAAATCCTTGCCACAGAACAATGAAAGAGGTGGTGGCGATAAGTCTAACCACTACACACACTGGTAGCCTTACCTTAACCTGAAGCTGTCAACCATACCACCAACACCAGACAGACAGGACTTGCCTTTGCCACATAGACGTACAACCCTACAGGCAACATCATCTATAACAGTACCTGAACAGTTATTACAGAAATGTTTATAAGTTAAAGTATGTCATAAACACAATAAGGAGCAATAGAAAACATCCTAACTGGGAACATATTGGTTTGGGATGTGTATGGCGCAGGACAGGAGAGCCCTGCAGTAGGTGATTAAAACTACCCAGAACATAACTGGTACCCATTTACCAAGTTTCATTGATATTTATGAGATGAGGTGCCTGCCCAGAGCCCAGTGAATATTAAAAGATATTATCCACCATAGCCACAGCCTGTTCATCTTGCTGCTGTCTGGCAAGTGCTACAGATGTAGCGATCTATATTCCCAGGATCCTATATTTACAGTGTTCTTTGTTCCCCCAGTTCAGTATTCTGTTAGCACACTTTAATTCTCCCATTGTGTTTGGGTCAAACCCCTAGCCCTTGGAACATATGACCCTTTGGCATGTTCCCATTATGTGTCATGTTAAATCTGGGGAACTTAGGAACCTGGGAACATAGGAATGACTCTGAAGTATCCCCTGCCATACCACCATAGACTACATTTATGACTTATTTAATCATCCATTTATATGATTTTTGCTTTGTGAGTAGCGTAAGGGACTACAACTACATTCAAGTTGTAGTACATTCTACAACTGTGTTGTTCCCTGTGTTGTAGAATGATAATTAAATGTACCTTGTAAGCCATGCAAGCAGCTACTTTATGACTGTGTGAGATTGTACTAAGGCACAGTGGTGCTAAATGTTAGGGACAGCATTCTAATATGCCAATGTTTAGCACATATAATGTTAACAAGATTGGCATCTTCAATGTGAGCATGCTAACATTTGCAAATTAGCATTAAACACAAAGTGCAGCTTGATGGGAATGGCATTAGTTCTACAGGTATTTGGTCATCAACCAAAGCATTGCACACATTAAAATGTTAACCTGATGATGGCACTGGATTAAATTTCATGACAATCCATAGTTGAGATATTACAGTAAAAGCCATATAGCTGCAAACTCACTGCCTTTTGGCAAAAAAGAGGACAAGTCTGGGGACCACAAATGTCCGTAAAATATGTCATAGCAATTCTTTCAGTAGTTGGTGACACACTATGTATGCATAGCAAATTCATGTCCATTTGTCAAGTGTGAACTGAAAATCCTGATTACAAAAAAATTGGGACGCTGTAAAATATACAGAAAAACGTAATGTAGTTTGCAAACAAGTGTTCCTGAGCCCATGTAGTAAGTTCCCTTAATGCATTCACGTGTTTTACAAAGTGATGAACCTTACATCATCCTTGTTTGTGAATGACTAAACCTTTCAAGGATGCCTTTCACACCCAGTCATGATAGTAACATATTGCCAATCACCCTCTTGTGGAATGCTCCAGACTGGTGTTTTTGAGCATTCTACACTTTTTCCAGTCTTTTGTTGCCCCTGTCCCAACTTGTTTGAAATGTATTCTTGTCAACAAATTTAGAATTAGCCTATATTTACAAAAATCAATGAAGTTGGTGAAGCAAAACTATTTCTACTGTTTAAGTTGAGTATATATAAAAAATAAATAAATAAATTGAAAGGATAGAAAATTATCATGTTCTGTTTTATGTTTTACACAGCATCCCAGCCTCATTGGAATCAGGATTGTACATGAGGTCATAGATAAACAGTGTAGAAGGTGCAAGCAGGATTCTGATCCCCCAGCATTACTCTTGTCATGCAATAGACTATATTGCCAAAAGTATTGGCTCACCTGCCTTGACTCGCATATGAATTTAAGTGACATCGCATCCTTAATTCACAGGGTTTAATATGACGTTGCTCCACCTTTTGCAGCTATAACAGCTTCAATTCTTCTGGGAAGGCTTTCCACAAGGTTTAGGAGTGTGTTTATGTCATGTCATGTTTCTCACACATGATCTCCAACACTGACATAAAACTCTGATTTATGTTTTAAACCAGTTTGACACACAGAAAGACCAACTGTTTAAGACGATTGTTTAAGATATCATATTCAGTCATATTAAACGCTGCACTCAAAGAGTACAAGAACTGAGACATTATATTCATCGGAATGTATTTTTGTTATAGACAGTCATGGAATCTGTCAAATGTCAGAATTTGTCATTTGACCTCTTTTTAAACTTTAGTAGAGCATCAGTATTTAAGGCGCATGACATGGTGTCGTTTTCAACCATGTCATTTTAAGAGCAGTCGTAGCTGTGTGACTCAAATGATCTCATGACATAACTTTACTTAAGCCTTGCCATTTCTGAATCTCCTTTGAACCAAGTCAATTAAGATTAGGCTGGCATCAAAAACAGGCAGTGATGGTCAGAAATAGGAAATTCAATACTGAAACCTTATCAATGATTAACTCTATTGTTATTAACAAATGAGTGGCTTCGTTTACATGCGAGGTGAGCTCAAAGCTGTCCAATAAATTCACAAGCTCCATAGCTTTGGGGTCATGAAGCTCTAGCAAGTTCATTCAGGAAGACTGTTCTTTTGCATGCTTAAGCCGTGGAAGATTATCCAATTTCACCTGATTGGTGCTCTAAGGCTTAGAGCACCTAGCCTTAGAGCACTAAGAGCACTGAATTAAGATATCAGCTGTTCTCATCAGCTAGTCACATCTATCCAATGGCAGAGAGACACACTTTCACCATTAGCCATTAGCATCATCGAGCTGCCGTCTTTTTAAATATGATTCTCTCTCTGCCTTAGTTCTTTCATGATGCTGTTATATGCACCTCTGTACCTTCCCATCACAGGCCAGTCCTCGCAGATCTTCGGCTTTATCTTTTCATCATCCTCATCAGCTGATCGGTCAGAGTCACCAGCAAAAACCACCACCAGTGTCTGAACTCCATGGGGGGATTTATCTTCCTGCTGTTCAGGGCAACACCCCTTGATTACAAAATCTCCCTGTGGAGTCTAAATGCCAAAGACTTTCACTGTTCACCTGGACAGCTTGGGAGTGCTGTGTGCCTGCTTCTGCAGTTTTAATAGGTTGATTCTGCATGGTCATAGTTGGTCATCACAGTTACAAGATGTAGCAGCAATAAATGGTTGTTTAAAAATAATTTTGTTACAGGCTTGCAAAATGGACCCAAATGCAAGACACACACAGGCTTCAGGTAAGTTAAAGAAGATTTATTAAAGAGAAACAAGGAAATTGAGTTGGAGATGTGAGGAGCTGGCATGGGCAGAGGAAATGAAGGAAAGACATGGAATGCAAGAATGCATACTGGGGTAATAATCTGTTAATCAGGCAAAGAGTGAAGTAGAGCTGGGGTTCAAGCACTGCCAGGTTGGTGAACTGATGGACAGCAGATGAAGACTTTCAGCAGGTGTGCCACATCAGTAGGGATCCAGGAGCTGGGAGGTATCTATCACATTTCCACTCCATTTTAGATAAATCAGGCCTAGTTCCATATGACGAGTGCCTTGACAGCTACTTTCCTCATTGAAACTCACATGAAACTCCTCTTCCCTGGAGGCATAATAGGAAACATGTTCACTGAATTTGATGAATTCAACATTACTGTTTATCAGTGATGAGTAATGAGAAGCGTAAATTCTGAAGGACTATGAGTTCATAGTTTGAGTCGAGTATAGAGGCTGTATTCACTGGTTGTGTCTCTGTTTTTCTTACGGTTGCTTTTTAAAATAAACAGCCAGGTTGTAAACTGTCATTTCTGCTGTTCACAAACTGACCTCTTTGGCTATCACAGCTGTGTCTCTGCGCTGGCCAGAGCAGACATGTTGGGCATCCACAGGATGGGTTGCCACCACGCTGATTTAGGTGGCAGCAAGGTGCGATTTGTTTTGAGAGCAGACCAGGGAAGATGCCAACTGCAGTTGTGCCGAATGACCAGGCAGACTGGCCAGTGCCACAGCCACCAAATACCAGTCCATGCTATCTTAAAACCAGTAAAAGGACTGTATTTGTATAGCACTTTTCTACTCTGAAGACACTTTTACAAAACACTTTTACAACTCAAGTCTGCATTCACCCGTTCGCGCACACAGTCATATGGCAGCTAAGCCACCTGCTCATTATGAACAATATCCACTCACACAGCGTATGGCACACTGATGGCATTCCTTATCTTATCTGAGGATACTTCGGCATGTGGACTGCCGAGGCCAGATTGAACTACTGACCTTCTGATAGGTGGACAACCGCTCTACCTCCTGAGCCAAGGCTGGGGAACAATAGTCTTTATGGTGGGGGGGAAGAAGGAGGAAAGAAGGGGAAGAAGACGGAAGGATTTTCATGGATATTACACAGTTTGACAAAGATGGACTGTACGAGATGACAACTGTCTGGCCACTGGGCAGGGGATCCTGTTGCTTCCAAGACACAATGTGTCATGCTCTCCACACCTGGTGTAAATTCAGGTTTCTTTTTGGAATACCTGAAGCGCCCTGTTGTCAGCCGCACCTGGTGTCATGCAGCATATGCCACTCGCTGCTGGTATAAGTAAAAGAGATCAAAATCAAAATGCACAACATCACAGACATAAAAATAACACATCTATCAGAGTGTAACTTGTCACAAAAAGATGGACCAGTTGTTGCTCAAGTGCTGCTGGGGCTATGACAGGTGGCCCAGATGGACCAGCAGAGGACAGGGTGGCTGGGAGGGTGGTTGAGAAAGGAAGGCCAGAGTGCATTCCAATTTCTCTTCTGCACCAACATCCTCTAGCATCTCTTCAGTCATTTCCGACTCAGGATTTACATCCTGCAGGGCCCTTCCTGTCTGGCGGTATAGGTAGTCCGTACCTATTAGCTCCCCTGGGACAGATGTGAGAATAGACAGAGGAACATTAGCTTTCAACAAATTCATTCAACAAGATTTTATTTTATTTTATTTTATTTTATGGCTAAGGAAAAAAAGAAACTTATTATGATAGAAAGCTAAATCTCACCAGTGTAAACAGTGAGTGGGTCGCTGAAAAGAGGGCACAAGCTTCCTTCCAAGGACCTTGACACTATGGTTGTTGACACACTGTACGAGGTTCCCTGAGTAGCACAGCAGGGAGGGAGGCTTGACTGCAAGGGATGCAGCTTCTAGGTCCTGGTTCCATCTGTCCAGATATTCCAGGAGGTACAGCTGGAAATTCAGGCTGTTGGCACTTGTTCCTTAAGATAGTACCAATGTGAGCAATAACTGAAGTTTAATTTATGGAAGAAGAGGAAGAAGATGGAGAAGAAGAAGAAGAAGAAGAAGAAGAAGAAGAAGCAAAATGAAAAGTTACACTATAAATATATGATCTTGCTGATGTGATGACCCTCCCTGTTTGCTTGCTTTCTCTCTCTCTCCTCTGACATCAGTAGGCTCGTCAGTGGCATTCGCACCACCTGGACTCTTGGAGGCTGTGGGCCTACAACACTCTCTTGGAGCTCAGATGCTGGTTCTCCCCCCTTCCTGCGACAGCTCCCGGTTTTTGTTTGACCTTTTTGTTTCTTTATTCCACCTCACAACACACACACATACTTCTACACACATGCACTCACTTACACCACTGATCTTACAGACCACACACGCCATGATTAGATTAGGTTGCCTTTATTTATGTTATCTTTCTTTAAATAAATACTTTGTTTGTAGGTTTTTTGTGTGTATCTCCCTCTTGGCCATGCGGCTGACACTGATTAATAGTGATTCATACAGACCTGGAATGACCTGTTCAGATACAAGTGGAATTATCTACTTGTCTCCTCTCATCCACTTTGTGCAGTGCAGTGCCAGTTCGTCTTTGGACATGTGCTGATCCACTAGTTTACCTGTGCAACCCAATAAGGGTTGGCTAAACTTGAGTTAGACTCAGTTAACAACCTGACAATGCCACCTTGGGAATTTCACCCAGGGAATACATCATATTATTAATTATTACTTTGACCACACAGGTTCACACAGTGAATTTACATGAATCGTGGCAGTAATTAATAATAGCAACAGTATCGACATGCACCATGACGGTAACGTTATGCCATGATAGTAATGCGTAATATCAATCAATAATAACTTAAGAACAGCTTATTAAAAAATAATGCTAACCCCTTGAATAATCATCTGTGTCTTTTGTGATTGCAATTGATGCCACTGACAAAGGACGGAAACGGCGAGACGCGATTAGCTAGGGGGAGAATGGAAAGGGGGACAGGAGATTGGACGAGGGTAGCTAGTCTCTCGGTCCCCAGGCACCACTACAGCCACACACACACACACAGTACATTTGTCTGGATACAAAGAAAAGATTTAAGAATTCTCAGGGTATTTTAGTGTCAGATGAAAATGTTAGTATAACACCTTTAGGACTATGGTAATTCTCATTTTAAGCATGAATTTACTCAGAACCAGTAATAAATTCTCAATAACAAGTCAAAATACCTTATTTCGATAATTAAGGAACAAAATGCTTGAAGCAAGTGAAATACTCGAATACAAAAACTGTCTGGTAACTAGAACTATCTCGACTTTCAAAGGAATAATTTGTCTTGATTTAAGATATTTCATCTTAGATTTCAGTTTTTGCAGTGTAAAGTTCAACTAAAGGAGCAATGTGACTTCTTACTCAAGCATGGTTGAACCTGGAACAACAGTAAACCTTTTTAATGCAGATCAGAAACAGAATAGCCTATAAAACAGGGGTCTCTGTCACGATCCTACAGACCTGTTTTCTCCCAGTGTGTTCTTTTTTCCTTTTCTTTTATTGTTGCCTGTGTGTTCTCCCCTGTCTGTCTAGCTGGGTGTTCACTTACACCCAGTCAGCTACACCTCCTCAGGTGCTCACCTGACGTGCATGATCTTGATTAGGCACAGAATAAAAGGAGAGAACTCTCTCCTACCTGTTGCTGGATTGTCCCGAATCCCTGGCGGTGTCTTTGTTCATTCATTGTGAGTACTGCGCTACGCTATCTCCTCTCCTCATTAGTTGCTAATGTTAATTGTTTTTTGGACTGCCGCTGAACATCCAGGCTTGTCACAAGGGAGCTACTTCAAGTATTACACACACAAAAAAGTAAAAAAAAAAAAAAAAATGTTCAACTTTTCGAACAACTGTACTTCTCAGCCTGCGATCGGCTGGCGACCGGTTCAGGGTGTACCCTGCCTCTCGCCCATTGCTAGCTGGGATAGGCTCCAGCCCCCCGCAACCCCGAAAGGGATATGCGGGTATAGAAGATGAATGAATGAATGAATGAATGAACGTACTTCTCAGCATGAACTATTCCACTATCATTTTTGGCTTTTCTTGCTAAATGCTGCCAGACACCTGAGAGCGCTTCCTCTCAGACAGCTGGGCCACATTTGCTCTGAGGGAGGTGGCAGTTGAAACCCTCAGTGTGGCTTGAAGGCAAGACATCACTAAGTTTGGACCTATTCTTTGATGCATATCAATATTTGCAACTTGAAGCTGTAGGAATTAGATGACTTATTAATCCCAGGAATCAGTCTATGTATTATACAAGATTTTTGTGGCCCTTTCTCGCAAAGGTGAGGGAGAGGACAAAAGGACATTCGATGAGGGAAACAGGATGAGGGGGGCAATTTAGGGTGCAATTCATTGTACCTGAGGAATATATGGTAAAGTATAAACCTTAGGAAACATGTTGAATGCATTCCTCAAATGGTCATTGTTTTGGGGGAATGATTTACCAACACCAGGTACATGTGACAACCAGTTTTCCTTTTGTTGCTGGACAGTATAAAAGCCAATACATTGTGGAGATCTGCAGAGAACACTTTGCATGAATCTTCTTTCCATGATGCAACGATCAACAGGGAGGCTTTCCCTTACACAGCATGCAGTCTTTCAGAAACTGACCTTCAGTGAACAGCTTTCCCGCTTTGGCGATCATCTCACTCTCAACATAACTTGCTTCAAGTGCTGCATTGGCCTCCTTTCTTGCTCTTTGGAAGAAATTTTGTTACGTTGACAGCCCTTTCTTTAGCTGTGCAGCTTGTCGTGTCCGCTCATCTCCCTGGTACTTTGCATATTACTCCACATGTTCAGTTGAATAATGTCACTTGAGGTTAGACTGCTTAAGCACGGTAGCGTGCCAAATGTTTGGTTTTCATGTGGTGATTATGCTGCGTTCAAGGGTCAAGTTGGAAATCGGATATTTTTTTCCCCAGTCCTGACACCGAACCGGGCCTTAAATGCAGTGGCAGTCGTGGGCGGGGGCCCCGACGACCCAAACACTGGACAACGACTCTGGCTATGGGGACATGGAATGTCACCTCGCTGGGGGGGAAAGAGCCGGAGCTAGTGCGGGAGGTTGAGCAGTACCGACTAGAGATAGTCAGGCTCACCCCCACGCACAGTTCGGGCTCTGGAACCCAACTCCTTGAGAGAGGCTGGACTCTCTTCTACTCTGGAGTTGCCGGCGGTGAGAGGCAGGGTCGCTACCCTGCGCCATCGGGTCGGGGACAGGTCTCTCACTGTTGTTTCGGCCTATGGGCCGGGGGACTTCAATGCCCACGTGGGTAGCGACAGTGATACCTGGAGGGGTGTGATTGGGAGGAACGGCCTCCCCGATCTGAACCCGAGTGGTGTTCTGTTGTTGGACTTCTGTGCTAGTCATAGTTCGTCAATAACGAACACCATGTTCAAGCATAAGGGTGTCCATCAGTGCACGTGGCACCAGGACACCCTAGGTCGGAGGTCAATGATCAACTTTGTAGTCGTATCATTTGACCTTCGGCGGTATGTCTTGGACACTCGGGTGAAGAGAGAGGCTGAGCTGTCAAGTGATCACCACCTGGTGGTGAGTTGGATCCGCTGGCCCTCTGCTGAGGGTTGTGCAGTCCCTGTACAACTGGAGCAGGAGCTTGGTCCGCATTGCCGGCAGTAAGTCGGACCTGTTCCCGGTGCATGTTGGACTCCGCCAGGGCTGCCCTTTGTCACCGGTTCTGTTCATTATTTTTATGGACAGAATTTCTAGGCGCAGCCAGGGACCGGACGGGGTTCGGTTCAGGAGCCGGCAGATTTCGTCTCTGCTTTTTGCGGATGATGTTGTCTTGTTGGCTCCATCGAGCCAGGACCTTCAGCGTGCACTGAGACGGTTCACAGCCAAGTGTGAAGCAGCTGGGACCTCCAAGTCCGAGGCCATGGTTCTCGACCAGAAAAAGGTGGCTTGCTCCCTCCGGGTTGGGGGAGAGATCCTGCCTCAAGTGGAGGAGTTTAAGTATCTTGGGATCTTGTTCACGAGTGAGGGAAGAATGGAGTGTGAGATCGGTGCAGTGGCAGCAGTAATGCAGTCGCTGTATCGGTCCGTCGTGGTGAAGAAGGAGCTGAGCCGAAAGGCGAAGCTCTCGATTTACTGGTCAATCTACATTCCTACCCTCACCTA
Source organism: Chaetodon auriga (assembly GCF_051107435.1). Classification (NCBI taxonomy): domain Eukaryota; kingdom Metazoa; phylum Chordata; class Actinopteri; order Chaetodontiformes; family Chaetodontidae; genus Chaetodon; species Chaetodon auriga. The sequence goes on from NC_135083.1 coordinate 26,389,558, forward strand.
TGGTCATGAACTTTGGGTCATGACCAAAAGAACGAGTTCCCGGATACAAGCGGCTGAAATGAGTTTCCTCCGCAGGGTGGCGGGGCACTCCCTTAGAGATAGGGTGAGGAGCTCTGTCACCCGGGAGGAGCTCAGAGTAGAGTCGCTGCTCCTTCACATCAAGAGGAGTCAGCTGAGGTGGCTCGGGCATCTCTATCGGATGCCACCTGGACACCTCCCTAGGAAGGTGTTCCAGGCATGCCCCACCGGGAGGAGGCCCCGGGGAAGACCCAGGACACGCTGGAGTGACTATGTCGCGCGGCTGGCCTGGGAACGCCTCGGGGTCCCCCCAGATGAGCTGGAGAAAGTGTCTGGGGAGAGGGAAGTTTGGGCGTCCCTGCTTAGACTGCTGCCCCCGCGACCCAGCCCCGGATAAAGCGGGTGGAAATGGATGATTCTCATCCCAGCTGCTTCACACTCGGCTGCGAAAATGCCCCCAGCAAGAGTCAAGAGCTGGAGGTCATGGTTCGATGATGCCAAGAGGACCACATAATCCTCAAAAAGCAGAGACGAGATCCTCAGGTCACCAAAGCCGATACCTTCCACCACTCGGCTGCACCTAGGAACAGAAATGGTGACAAAGGTCAGCCTTGGCGGACCCCAACAGGTCCGACTTACTACCGGCTACACGGACCAGACTCACACTCCGTCGGTACAGGGACTGGATGGCCCCCCCTTGGGGGCAATCACGCCTCTGCAGGTCATGCTATCATTGCCCACGTGAGCGATGAGGTCCCCCAGCAGGACAATGGAGTCCCCAGTCAGGGCATTATCCAAGACCCATCCCAAGGACCCCCAAAAGGCAGGGTACTCTGCACTGCTGTTTGGTGCATTAGCACAAACAACATTCAAGACCCATTCCCCGACCCAAAAGTGCGGGGAAGCAACCCTTTCGTCTACCAGGGCAAACCCCAATGTACAGGGCAAGAGTCTGGGTGCTATCAGAAAGCCCACCCCTGCCCTCCCCCTCTCACCACAAGCAACTCCAGCATGAGAGAGAGTCCAACCTCTGCGGAGAACTTGGGTTCCAGAGCCGGCGCTATGAGTCGAGGTGAGCCCAACTATATCTAGTCAGTACCACTCTACCTCTTCCACTAGCTCCAGCTCCTTCCCCCCCAGAGAGGTGGCATTCCATGTGCCAAAAGCTAACAAAGCTAAGTATTTCAATAATTATTTAGACAGAATATTTGCTTTCTATAAATATGCTTTTGTATGAATGAGATGTTACATACAGGAATATAGTAAATATAGAAATGAAACTGTGAATATAGTATGCAAGAGGAACTTGGGGACTTAATAAGTTCAATGATTACAGAGATCATATACATAGACTACAATATACTGTATACCTGAATGCCTTACTGTGGATTCAGATTTTATGAAATGTACAGAAACGGCAGCAGTGGTTAAACTGTGGCATAGTGGTCTCGGCACATGAAACCATTATAATACCAAACTGTACATTTTATATTTTTACATATATTTACACACTGTTTTCTGTGCTGTCTAATGTAGATTAAACATATTAACGTGTAAAGGTGTTAATGATCTGACATCTGTCTGACATCTGTCAATCACTACTCACACACGTTGTGAACTGCCCCCTCCCTCCGCTCATGCTGCCGGCTGCCACTCAGTCAAACAGCTCTGTGAGCAGTGTCAGGAGGCTAGTGAAAGCTATGGTGGAGCAACAGCAGCATATATGGCTAAGGCAACAAATAACCATAAAACTAATATGGTGATTGTTACAGTAACACTCCGCAGCGCGTACAGTATGTTAGCGACTATGATGTAGCGGCTGGGCAGAGTAAGCTTGTTTCCGATGCTAAGGTCAACATTACTGGTTGTCACGGCAGCCGTGCAGACGCTGCAGGGAGGAGGGGCTTGGAGGCAGGGCATGAGTGCAGCAGAGAGGGAGGGAGAGTGACGTGGAACTTGTATTGGTTCAAATATTCAGGCTAAGTCTGCTCTCTTCTCGATCTTACCTACTGCAGCTTTAACCATAAACACTACTTGCCTTACTCTAACCCTTACCCTAGCATTAACCTAAAACTAACCTTACCCTAATAATTTTTCTCAACTCAAAAAATTAATGATTCATAATTATTTGATTTGATGATTTATGGGGACTTGCATTCTGTCCCCGTAAGGAATGTGAATCCCCAGATAATGTGACTGTCTAAACAGATTTACTGTATGTCCCCATAGCATGTGTAAAACACACCCACAAACACACACACACACACACACACACACACACACACACACAGTTGGTATCAAAAATTTTGAGAGACCAAGTCAGGAGTCAAATTTCCAGCCAAATGTAGTGCAAATTTTAATCATATTTTCAGAAATTCAGCAAAAGATTAACATGTGTTTCCACTCATGTTGTGTGAATATGGGTTAATTGGTTGACAAGCAGTATCTGGAGCTAATTCTCCAGTCAGTGCCATTAAACCATTGCTGAAAAAAAGGACACAACTGATGATGTCATTTAAGGATCTTGAGCTAAATGGAAATCATGGTAGAAATGTAAAATTACTGTTAATATCATGTATGAATTTGAGGAAGAGTATAGTCTTCTCATTGTTCCAAACAGAGCTGCTGTTTTCAATGCTTCACTGAAAGTGACCATGATGATGTTGAAGTCACATTTCATGGACGTCATCATTTATTCACCAACTCTTTGAACATGCAGTGTTTTCAGTCAGGTTCTTTTTTTAGGCAAAGTTGAATATACACATAAAACAGGTGGATGGAAATACACTTACTATTCTAACTTAATAATTATGACAAAGTTTAAAATGTCAAGTGAAATCTCATAATGATGCCCTAGAAAGTCAAAATAACACAGCAAAGATTTTCCATTACCTGTAAAACACCTTTATCATTGTTTACTCGTGCCAATGTTGCATCAGTCCTTACTGGTACTCTCTATTATTGTGATAATGTGATTACTTTTTCACAGTGAACTTGAAATGAATGAACAACCATATCATATGATTAGGTTGTTCATTTGGCTTAAAGACAGTGAATACTTATGATTAAGTACAGAGAAGATGAATAACAAGAATTCCCATTACATGGGCAACAGAGAATGCTAATAATTTAAGCAGTCAATCAAATGCCTCAACATGGTCATTTTAAACTCCAAAATAGAAAATGGAACTGATCACATAACATGAAAAAAGAAATCAGAATCAGAATATTACTACATAATATAACTCTGCATAATAATCCCACCTTACCTTTTTCTGCTGCAGCACATCCTAGCATCTCACAGACTCAATTTACTCACTTACTGGATTTTAAAAGCCTATTGCATGATGGTCGTGCTGTTATAGAATGAGGGATGTCAAGGATACCCTCAGGTCATTCATCTTTACTAGAGCCTGTGTGATATCTAAACCTCTTCTGTAATATTGACCCTAACATTATTTTGTGGGATGTCTGAAACATGATGGTAGTGCTCTAAAAGTGCGTCCAAAGTGTAATAGGTAGCTTTGATGTATGTTAGTGTCTGCATGAATAGCAGCTTTCAAAGGTCAGGGTCATCCCCCCTGAGAGTGTTGAATTCTTCAGGGGCCGAGTACTTGTCAGCACCTTGACCATGGGACTGGCGGAAACCTGCTGCAATCTCATCAAAGGTACGGCCCTTGGTCTCTGGCACCTTGAAGTAGGTGAAGACGAAGAAGCCAAGCAGCAGGACTGTGAAGATGATGAAGACATATGGGCCACAGAGTTGCTGCAGGGACATCAAAGGTACAACATGACTTCCTGTCAATGATGGACACAATCTATAGCATGTAGTCAGCACTTAGGAAGGTTAATGGCATTAATGGACTGAAGATAAACTGAATATAGATATACAATGCCAATACAGTTTTTAATTAAAGCTGTCTTACCTCAACATACTGGAAGCACATCCCTACTAAGAAGTTGGCAGACCAATTGGAGAAACCAGCAACTGCAATGGCAGCAGGCCGGGGCCCCTGACTGAAGAGCTCGGCCACAATGAACCAGGGGATGGGGCCAGGACCAATTTCAAAAAAGGCTACAAAACTGAAGATGGCCATAATGCTGACATATGACATCCATCTGAACTGGTCCTGAGGAACACAGTGCAGCACACACTTTTGGACACTTTATTTGAAAAGTCTAATGAATTATGTAAAGGTGATCTCAAACACTTACCAACAATGCCATGGCAACAGTTAGAAAAACTGCTGAAACTGCCATTCCCATCAAACCAGTAAGATGAAGTATTCTCCTGCCCATACGCTCCACTACAAACAACTGCATATGAGAGAAAGTATCTTACTACAAAATAAAGTTGTACTACAACATCTGACTTTTTTTGTTTTGTTTTCAAATGGTTCTTTTGTGACTTACAGAAACCATAGTGAAGGCGGTGTTGACCACTCCTGCACCAATGGTTGCATAGACAGGCTGGGACACTCCTGCTCTCTCAAAGATCCCGGTCGAGTAGTAAAACACCTTACCACAATGATATGACACAACAATCAGTTACTTTACATTTACTAGAGCTTGTGTGTGTGTATGAGCTGCTCTGTAGATTTTAGACGAGAGACCTGAACTAAGAATTGAATTCACTAAAACTACTATTAGAATTTCTACTTAACTTGGACTTGTCTTCTATGCAACTTAACTTAATATTTGAGTATCTTAAGACTCAATGTGAAACATGATAGAAAAAACAAAATCTTACAACTAGAGAGAGAATTCATCACCTCCTGCCCTCAATAGATTCTGATTTATTTTCAAACACAGAAACCATAGAAATAGTTATTAAACCTATCATATTTTTAGACTGCTTTTATCCTCTCAACCTTGACTAACTAATTTCAATAATTTCTTCATCAAAATCATCAACCTGATTTTAGACCCCATCCCGACTAAACTGTTTCAAGAAGTTTTACTCTTAATTGGCTCCTCTTTATTAGATATGATCATTCTGTCTTTATCAACAGGCTACGTACCGCAGTCCTTTGAAGTACCTGTAACAAAACCTCTTCTTAAAAAGCCTACTCTTGATCCAGGGGTTTTAACCAACAATAGACCTATATCTAACCTCCCCTTTGTCTTGTGTGACTTTATGCATAACAACAGTTTATTTGAGGATTTCCAGGTGAGATATAGAGTGCATCAGAGCACAGAGACAGCACTGGTTAAAGTTACAAATGACCTTCTAATTTTATCAGACAAAGGACTTGTCTCTGCTACTAGCCTTGTTAGATCTTTGTGCTGCATTCGACACAATTGACCATGGTATCCTATTTCAGAGACTGGAATACTTCATTGGCATTAAGGGAACTACAATCAGCTGGTTTAAGTCCTACATTTCAGATTGATTTCTGTTTGTACACGTTAATGATGGTTCCTCTTTGCACGCTAAAACCAGTCACAGAGTTCCACAGATTTCTGTGCTCAGACCAGTTCTATTCACCATATATATGCTTCCTTTAGGGAACAATATCAGGAAACACTCCATACATTTTCATTGCTATGCAGATGATACCCACCTATATTGAAGAAAAAAACTGAAGTTATAGTTCTTGGTCAAGAAACTCGTGATCTGATGATATAGCAATTATGGATGGCATTGCGCTGTCCTCCAGCACCACTGTAAAGAATCTGGGAGTTATCTTTGTCATGTTACGTAACATTGCAAAAATCAGGCACATCCTGTCTCAAAACGATGCAGAAAAACTAGTCCATGCATTTGTTACTTCCAGACTGGATTATTGCAATTCTTTACTATCAGATGCCCCGATTTGTTGCTAAACACTCTCCAGCTGATCCAGAATGCTGCCGCACGTGTTCTGACAAAAACGAGGAAAAAAGATCATATTTCTCCAATATTAGCCACACTGCACTGGCTCCCTCTAAGAATTTAAAATCCTTGTCCTTACTTACAAAGCCCTAAATGGTCAGGCACCTTCTTATCATAAAGAGTTCATAATACCCTGTTACCCCACTAGAATACTGCGTTCCCAAAATGCAGGTTTAAGTATGGCTCCTAAAGTCTCCAAAAGCAGAATGGGAGCCAGAGCATTTAGCTATCAAGCTTCTCTCCTGTGGAACCATCTTCAAGTCTTTGTTCAGGAAGCAGACACCCTCTCTACATTTAAGAGTAGGCTTAAAACTTTCCTTTTTGACAAAGCTTATAGTTAAGGCTGGCTCAGGCTTGCCTTGGACCAGCCCCTAGTTATGCTGCTATAGGATTAGACTATTGGGGGACTTCCAATGACAGACCAAGCTCCTCTGTTCATCTCTCCCTCTCAACCTGTACACTTTCATGTCCGACCAAGGCATGTAACTTAACTTAGCCTCTTCTCTAGAGTCTTTGTGCTCTCGTCTCGCAGGTTCCCATAGGTAGTGGTTGAACCTGGACTGTGGATTGTAACTATGTCTCCTGACATGGCCCTGCCTGACATCCACTGCAACTGCTACTATAATTAGTCATACTTTCATTTTTATTAGATCCATAGTACTGTATTACGTACATATATTTGTTACTAATACATACATATATCACATACATAAATATATCATATATGTGTATATTATGCTATATATACTACATGTAGTTAAGAGTCTATTATTAGAGCTGTCACTGTTACTGTGACTGCATTTCTGTCCCTCTCTCTTCTCTCTCTCTCTCTCTCTTTCTCTCTCTCTATCTCTCTCTCTAACCCAACCAGTTGAGGCAGATGGCCGCCCACCCAGAGCTTGGTTCTGCTTGAGGTTTCTGCCTGTTAAAAGGGAGTTTTTCCTTGCCACTGTTGAGTGCTTGCTCATGAGGGGATTGTTGGATCTCAGTAGGTAAAGAGTACGGTCTGTACCTACTGTATATGGAAAGTGTCCTGAGACAACTTCTGTTTTGATTTGACGCCACAGAAATAAAACTGAATTTAATAGAAATAGTGTAGGAAAATCTACAAACTATCAAATATAGTACATATTTGATAGTCCTTGTGATGCATACAATTGTTATCTTGACCTGCACAAGACTGTACCATGGGGTAGACAGTGATCTCAATGAATAGAACACAGTGGTCTTTTGACTTACAGCATTGATTCCAGACAGCTGCTGTGAGAGGTGCAGCATGATTGCAACAAGGATAGGCTGCTGATAAACGGGGGAGCGAAACAGCTCTAGGATGGTCACCTTCTTCTCTCTCATCATCTGCTGGCTCTCCTCCTTCATCTCCTGCATGTCCTCACTCACTTCATCAGTACCCCGCAGCTTAATCAAGACTGAAAAAGAGTTGTTCCGTTTTATGCCAGCCCAGAATGGGATTTATAAAAACTGTCACACATTGAGGTTGCCAGATGAGCTTGGCAGGATATGTGTAATGAAAAGATGAGGTTTTCCTTTCTGGAAGCATTGGTGCCACTTCATTTCACTGTAGTAATGTATGAGTTATATATTTGAGTCATGAATATCATGATTGCTTTTACTTGTTTCTATATGTGTTTTTTGTGAAATGTGTGTATCCGTGTAGAAAATGTGTGCATTCAAGTGTGCGTGTCTCACTGCTGCGGGCTTTGCTCTCCTCGTTGCAATTGATGAGGAGGTATCGGGGGCTCTCAGGGCAGAGGGGCAACAGGACGGACTGGAGCACAGCCGGGAGCAGAGTAAAACCCATGAGGAGAGGCCAAAGGGAGGCATTTCCCAGCAAGGATTCAATCCCAAAGATCTACACAGCACACACAACATACTGCTTGCACATGTATACAACACTGTACAGTACACTGAACATTACACATGTATAGGTCATGGCCAAACTAACAGGAACAGGAGCTGCAGCCCACTCCCCCCAAATGAGCGAATGAAATATGAATTTCTTACAGCTGAGATTCCAAAAAAGTTAAGAAGCTGTGTAATACATAAATGAAATCAGAATGCAATAATTTACACATCCTTTTCTACCTATACTTAAATTAATACACTACATATATATCTAATATATATGTTCAAACTAATAAACTTTGTTTTTTATGCTGTACATTCATCTCTGCTGCAAGCCCATCATCTGCACCCCCTCTGTGTACTAGTAAACCCTCACCTACAGTCCCTTTCCACAACACTCAAATCACACCCGCCCTGTATGTTCACTGCATTTCCTGTCCAATGCCCTACCCCTGCCACCCACAACCTCCAGCACACAGCCCCCAACCCCAATCTGTCCATCTCAAGAGACCAAGGGCAATATTCACAAACATTCCAAGAGTACTTTCAGAGAGCTCCTGACTTTAGCCTAAAACAATTTAGTAAGAGTCCCAGCTTAGGAGTGATTTAGGAAAATTCTAAGAGTGACTCAAAGCAAGAGGGGACTGAAACTTTTATCTTAGTGAGGAGGCCTGGTTGACCCCATTGCTAAGTGAAGCATACTTTTAGAAGGTGTGATTGGCTGATAAAAAGACATGACCAGTGGCGTTGCTAGGGTCTCTCAGGGCTTCAAGCAAGAAATCCCTGGGGCCCCCACCCCAGCACGCCTCAAAAATTTGGTTTTTGCACACATAAATGCACAATTTCTGGGATATTTGAAATTAATACTGAAAAAAATAGATTAGTGGTTCTCAAAGTGAGGCCCAGGGACCAACACAGGTCCCTGAAAGCCCAGGCATATCAATAATCGTTGTTGTAAATAAGTGGCCGGGGCCCCCCCTAGTGGCTGGGGGCCCCAGGCAACTGCCTGGCTTGCCTGTCTACAAGCCCTGCTCCTGGACATGACATTGTCTGGACAGTAAAATAGATAGTCCCAATCATAAAATTTAGTCTCTATTAAGACATGGTGTAATTATGAATACTATTTGATGTAATTAACATCTCTGCTGAATAAATTGTAAGACATACTTTAAAAGTAGCCCACAAAAAAAAACAAAAAAAAAAAACACAACACCTACTTGCGCAGTAACCTGTTCCGTGCTGTTATTTGTTTGATTTATTTTCTTACATTTTTTACCACGCTCGTAAATTAAGTATGTGATCTATATGATAGGTGAATTAACAGGGGAAAATTGCTCAGCTTTTATCAGTTTCTGTGATTGTTGGCCAGCTTATTTAAGTAGCTACATTAATTGCCATAATTCTACCATAAACCAGTGAACAAGCAAAAAATAATGGAAGCAATTAAAAGAACCAAAAAACCCAACTGAACTACTCTTTACTCAGTTGATGAGTGTAAAACTATTTTAAGGGGAAAATATGGCTCTGGTGTTACAGCACAAGCCAAGAGACAGGCATGGGAGGATGTAGCGAAGCATATCAAAGCCTCATTCCCTCTGGTTCCACACACCAGTAAAGAGTGTGGAAAGTGGTGGTATGTGGAGGACTCTTGATGCACAGTACATGCATGTATGATTTTTCACCTCTTTGCAATAAACAAAGTAGACAAGAACAATTGAAATTGTTTAATAAAACTAATATTACCATGGTTTTTATCCAAGTGGTAAAAAATCCAGTGGTAAAAAACTCTTGAGTGACTGCAAAACACCTGCAGCAAGACTTGGTGGCAGCAGGCACTGAAGTTTCAGTTTGCACAGTAAGGTGCATACTAAACACTGAAGGGCTCCGTGCCCGAACTCCACTACTGACCCAAAAGCACAAGAAAAGTTGGCTCCAATATGCTCAAAACCGTATAAATAAGCCACAGAAGTTTTGGAATTCTATTCTGTGGAGCGATGAAACAAAACTGGAATTTTTCGGGCCTATGGACCAGTGGTATGTCTGGAGGAAGAAGAATGAAGCATATGCTGAAAAGAACACCCTGCCTACGGCGAAGCATGGTGGTGGCATGATGGATTCAGTCAAGTATCAAGAAATCTTAGGAAAAAACATCATGCCGTCTGTGAGGAAGCTGAAGCTCAGGCATCATTGGACCTTCCAACAGGACAATGATCCCAAGCATACCTCAAAGTCCACCAAGGCTTGGTTTCAGAAGAAGAAATGGAAGATTCTAGAGTGGCACAGTCACAGTCGCCTGACTTGAGCCCCAGAGAAAATCTCTGGTGGGATTTGAAGAAGGCGATTGCAAAACACACACCCAAGAATATTACTGAACTGGAAGCCATGGGCAATGAGGAATGGGCTAAGATTCCTCAGGAATGCCACTAAGTATTGAAGATGCTTGTCATGAAGGGATTGAATAATTTTGAGACCAAATAATTTTGAGGTCATTAAAAGTAGCATTTTGTGTTGAATTTGGATCAAACCCTAGTAATATTAGTTTCATTGAACTACTTAAACAGTTCTTGTGTACTTTGGGTATTGCAAACAGTTGAGAAATTGTACATTTTGCCAATAAGAATAATATGCAATGGGGGTTGAATAATTTTGATTGTAACTGTACATGTTTTTCCCCCTTTCTGCAGCAGAGAGCCATCAAAGGAACCAGGGCCTCAACAGGGCTCAAGGTAAGAGACAGACTAGCAGCTGGCAGCCTTGAGAGGGCCAATGAGCCAATCCACTTTTTCAACAGGTTTAGCTCACAGCCAGGAGTGGCCTTACATTCCCCCAGCCCTTCACACCTTACCACTGTCCACGACAGCTTCCATAACCCCCTCTCTCCATCAAACCCTCAAACCGGGTTCCAGTAAATTCCAACACACTCCAACAAATTCTCTCTTTGTGAGGACTTTGCGGACCACTTCAGAGGTAAAATTGATTTAATCAGATCCACAATTTTAAGGAATCAAAATACTATTTTTAATACATCTGAATGCGTGTTTTACCCTGAGGAAACACTGGCCAGTTTTGTCCTGGTTGATGCTGGCATGCTTGGTAGAGTAAGTTCCCAAGGTAAACCAGCAACCTGCCTTTTAGACCCAATCCCAACATCACTTTTTAAAACATTTTATGGATTCTTTGAAGCTGAGCTTTTAAACATTGTAAATTGTTCTCTTCAGACAGGCGTCTTCCCTCCAGTTTTTAAAACAGCTGTAGTGAGGCCTCTTCTGAAGAAGAATAATTTGGATCCTAGCTTTCTTAATAAATACAGACCAGTATCCAACTTACCATTTTTATGTAAAGTTTTAGAAAAAATTGTTATTCAACATCTGTGCCTCGTACTCCAGAGGTTGCTGGAGAACAGGTTATTTGTCAAGGTTGAAAAGTGTGCCTTTCACCAGTCAGCTGTATCATTTTTAGGATACGTAATAGAAAGCGGCCAGATCAAGGCTGACCCGCTGAAGGTGCAGGCAGTGGCTGAATGGCCCACTCCCAGCAACCACAAGCAGCTTCAGCGGTTGCTGGGGTTCGCTAATTTTTACAGGCACGTCATAACGACCCGGACACTGTCCTTCATCAGGAGGAAGTTTTGGTGGCCAGCCATGGAGACGGATGTCAGAAAATTTGTTGTGGCATGCGCAGTTTGTGCCCGGGGCAAGGCATCGCACCAGGCTCCCTCCGGTCTCCTCCAGCCTCTCCTGGTTCCCCACTTCTCTTGGTCTCACATTGCTGTGGACTTCGTCACCTGCCTGCCATGATCCAAAGGTAACAACACCATTGTCACTATTGTGGACCGGTTCTCTAAATCGGTCCATTTTGTGGCATGATCTGGGTTACCATTGGCTAGAGAAACTGCTGGCCACTTAGTCCAACAGGTTTTACGTATCCATGGAATTCCAGTTGATATAGTGTCTAACAGAGGCCCACAATTTGGTTTGCAAGTGTGGAGAAATTTCTGGTCTGCTGTGGGTGCCTAAACCAGTCTCTCCTCAGGCTACCATCTGCAGACAAATGGACGGTCGGAGCGAGCAAACCAGGACCTGCAAGCCACAGAGAGTGGCAGCCCAAAATCCCTCCGACTGGGTGGAGCACCTCCCGTGGGTCAAGTATGCGCACAATGCCCTGACCACCTCGGCTACCAACCTCTCTCCCTTCAAGGCCTGGCTGAGATTTCAACCGCCACTTTTCCTTGATCAAGAGGGGAGGACCACAGTGCTGTTGGTCCAGGAGCATGTTAGCCGATGCCACAAGGTCTGGAGGGATACGCGGGCAGCTTTCCTCCAGAAATATCCCTCTCTGAGTTAAATCCCGAAAATTGGCTTCCCGTTACATAGGTCCGTTTCCCATTGACAAGATTATTTCTCCCTCTGCAGTTCGCTTAAATCTCCCAGTTTCAATGAAAATCCACCCCAGTTTCCATGTCTCGCAGTTAAAACCTGTTGCCTCCAGTCAGTTTGTTTTCTGTATAGGGGCTGTGTGTATGTGTTTTTCTGTTTTCCGCAGTGGAGGTGTGGCCTGGTGGTGCAAAGGGCAGATGGCGCACCTGACGCTCATCCACTGATTTTCTCCCTGAATTTAAGCTGCGTGGTGGCATTGTCTCGCTGCCAGATTGTTGAGCTGCATGCTAAACTTTCCAGCCATTACTTGTCTTGTTGTATCCTAGAGCTTCTTGTTACCCAGTTGCCTGTGAGCGTGTCTCAGTTTTTGTTACCTTGCTAGCCATAGTTTGTATCATCTCATGTTTATTTTCCCTTGTATTGTTGTGTGTTTAATTCCTACCTCACCACGGTGTAGTTAAGGTTTTGGTTTTTTGGCTGGTTTTGTGTTTTTTGGATTTTGGGTTTTGTTAGTTCATATTTTTGTCATTGTGGATTTTTGTTCTTGTTAATAAACCATTGTGTTTTTTGAACGGTTCCTTTTGTTTCTATGCCTTTTGTCTGCCCCTTGGGTCCTACAAAATATACTTTGATCAGATAGATCATAACACTACACCTGTGGCCTGCAGTATGTAAACCCCAGTCCTTCACCCTACTGCCAGATCACTCCTTGTGTCATAGTGGTACTTCACTGATGATTTGGAGAAATGCTGTGGGTTCCTACTACAGTTCTCTATGGTTTCAAATAGCAGCCATTAATCCTCACTTTGGACCAGTCCAAGGTACGATATATTATGAGGTTATTAAGAGGAAGGGCACTGGTATGGGCTAAGGTATTGCACCAAGGTAAGGTATTCACCAAGTTTAGTGCTGTGTTTGACCACCCTGATCACTATGGAAATGCTTCTAATCATCTTTTAAGCCTACAACAGAGATCATGTTACAGACTACTCTGTGGATTTTTGGACACTGGCAGTGGATTCCCAGTTGAGTGACAAACCACTGTGGGGGGGTGTTCATTAAAGGCCTAAGTGAATAATTAAAAGATTAAATGATGTCATGTAATTAATCAACCAACCTTGAATCTCTTGTCTCCCTGGCTACCCGTGAGAGTGGTGTCATGAAGACTAGCAACACTCATCAGTCCTCATCCACCTCCTGGACCACATCCACAAGAGTAAAAATTCAACTTATCTCTGGCACCTCTAATAATTCCTCCTTTTCTCAATTTCCCTCAGATGATGAGCCCATACGATAAGCCCAGGTGTGATTGTTACCTGAAGAAGACTGCACCACATCAAAGCAGCCGAATGGCTATACTGTTATCTGGTCATTTCATTGCAAAATGCAGGATTCATCAGTAGTGGTGGGGGTACTGGTAAGTCGATCTGCACCCTCATCTCTATCAAAGCCCAGACTACAAATTCAGGCAACTACCTGTTGTCAGACACTCACCACTCCTCTCCAAGATGTAGTTGATTCAGTGGCTGAAGATCATGATTTGGCCGGGATTAGATTGCTTGCTACACACAGGGATTCACATTTAGAGAATAGGAGCCTTTTTAGTTACTAAATTGCCTTTGGTTGAATTTTTATATAGTCTCCAAGTCTACTCTTGGGTCCTGAGTTATTACCTTAAACATAACATTTCTTTGAGAGTCTCAATTTGTTATTTGGATGTGTTAGCAGTGCTTCCAGTGCAGTGACCCAACCATGTGCCTCGTCCATACGGGACGAGTCTTCAGATTTTCCCTTCTATGTCATCCACAGTAGTCTTAATTTGTGTCACGCTTAATATTCTGCATGAACACAGAGACTGCTCTTATCCCTGAGGCAACAAAACACTATGTGGTCTCACTGATGGCCTGTTAATGAAGGTATCCATTTTCTTGCCAGCCAGCTTTAGCCAGCTACATCAGCGGTGAACCTTTTCAGATGCCTCTGAAGTTTCTGAATTTCTTGTTCGGGCATTGATATTTTTGGATGCATGGGCTGAGACTGCTCTTATCCCTGAGGCAACAAAACACTATGTGGTCTCACTGATGGCCTGTTAATGAAGGTATCCATTTTCTTGCCAGCCAGCTTTAGCCAGCTGCATCAGCGGTGAACCTTTTCAGATGCCTCTGAAGTTTCTGAATTTCTTGTTCGGGCATTGATATTTTTGGATGCATGGGCTGATAAATTCTTCTTGTTATCAACCACTAGACCTTATGTGAAAAGGGTTGGGTAGTTATTGGTGACTTCATTTTCAAGTGACTTTAAGAGGGTAATCATGATTCAAGAGTTAAGGATCTCACCTGTGCCATGAGAATGCCAATCACTACACCAAGCTGATGCAGAGTGCCTAATGCGCCACGGAGAGATGTAGGGGAGATTTCCTCAACATAAATGGGCACAAAGCCAGTGGAGAGGCCAGAGTAGAGACCCACTATGAAACGTCCAATGATGAGCATCTCAAAGGAAGCAGCCATCTTGGAAAAGCCCATAAACACAGCAGCATTAAAGGCGAGCACATTGGCCATGAGCATGGAGTTCCTCCTTTAGAGATAATAAGGGCATTCATTAATGGTCATTTTGTCATTTTTAAAGGAAGGTGTGATTTAATGCTGCTGGTCATGGGGCGATATCTTACCTGCCGAAGCGGTTGACGAAGAGGCCGACAGAGAAAGAGCCCAGCATTCCTCCCACAGAGAAGATGGCCACGGAGAGGGACCACAGAGCTGTTAGAGTAGTCCAAGAGATGGGCTCTGAAAACCTGCTAATCCATGTCTCATTGTAGAAGCTTTCAATGATCTAAAGCACAAAACAACATGCAGTTGGCACAGTGCGTAAAATGAATAAAGACAAATCAAATTTGCACATCCAGCCAGGTATATTAATGGTTACCAAAGTATGTTTGGCAACCCATTTTGGCATTTTTTAAAATACATCTGAGAGAATGATGCTGTCTGCAATCGGATTACTAGTGGAGAATCATCCCTCGCTCTACCCCTCCCATAATTGGAAAAATATTTAAGAACTTTCCTCTTAGACAGTGTGGTGCCATCAAATTCAGGTAAATCAACAGGAGTGTCCTGGTGGTAATACTACAACAATTAGTTTGGGGGGGTGCTTTTGCATAGTTTGGGGAAATTTTCAATTACTCCTATACAGTACAGTGTTAGGTTTGGTAGTCTGCCTCCCCTGTCCCTTGTGTATCTCTTTCCTTTTTCCCTGTCTGTGTGGGTGTGTCACACAGGCTCACCTACTGGATTGGCTGCACCTGTCCACACCTCCCTCTCATCACCTGAGCACACCTGAGACTCATCTACCTCATCTACAAAGCATTAAATGGTCTAGGACCGAAATATATTGTAGATTTATTAACTCCATATGAAGTATCCAGACCTCTCAGGTCATCAGGGACAGGTCTATTGTGTGTTCCCAGAATGAGAACCAAACAAAGTGAAGCAGCTTTCAGTTATTATGCTCCTCACCTGTGGAACACTCTCCCTGCACACCTGAGCTCTGCACCAACTGTCAGCTCATTTAAATCAGAGTTGAAAACATTATTATTCGCTACAGCTTTTACTTAAAGTAATCATTTTAAATGCTAGATTATTGTCTTAAACACTAAATTATTGTCTTTTACTGGCTTCTGTTTTTAATGTTCCTTTAATTGTATTTTATTTTTATTTTTATATTCTCTTCTAATCTCTTTCTTTCTTTCTTTCTTTCTTTGAAATGTATGATTTTAATGTATTTTTATGCTTCTGTAAAGCACTTTGAATTGCCTGGTGTATGAATTGTGCTATACAAATAAATTTGCCTTGCCCTGCCTTGCCTTACCACCTCACCACCCACCCACCTCCTCTCTTGTATTTAACCCTGGCTCTACTCCGAGTATTGCCTGCCCATTCTCTGCTCAATAACATTCAATAACCTCACTCTTATTCAGTGTAGTGCCACCAAATTCCGGTAAATCACCAGAGATCTCCTGTTGGTTATACCGCAACACTTAGTTTGGAAAATGTGGTTTTTATGGTCTTTGCAATGTCTTCAATGAGCTATAAGAAATAGAACAATGCCTGCCAAATGTGATAGGATATCTTTTTGCTTACTGGTCATAAAAGAAATGGAAGCTCACAAACTATTTCCTTAAAATTATTTTTATTACCACCATTAAACACCATAAAATGATATTCAGAGTGACAGCCCACTTTTGAACTACTGACAAACTTCCAGCTCAGAGGAAGCAGAAGGCAAAGATAAGATGTATTGTGTTTTTGAGTCTGTATATCAGTTCATGAAAGTACGCTAAACTAAACCAGTGCTCTAATTTGTGGAAAAGTTAAAGTCAAAGTCAGCTTGTCAATTCTCCACATGTACCAGACATACAAAGAAATCAAATTACATTTCCAACTATCCCACAGTGAGACAAGAATAAACAGTAAAGTGCACAGGCACAAAGAATAAAGACAGACATATCCTAACACTACAGTAAACAATAAACTGAAAATAAATACTAAAAATAAAGAATAGAGAATAGGGGTGTAAATGTAAGAAGTAGCAGCAAAAAGTTTTATATATAAGTTAGAGGATTAATAGTGCAGAAGACAGTCAGTAATAGCAGCAGAGGTTTTCTGTTTTACATAAGTGTGCAAGTGGCATAGCAGTGCAAAGACAGCTTTCTGACAGCCTGTTGGATGGAGCTGAGGGTAGAGAGGGGAGAGAGTTTAACATCCTAACAGCCTGGTGCATAAAACTGTTGGTGAATTAAGAGAACAATAGAACAATTTTTGAATTGTCTCAATACTAAACAAATTCTGATTAAAATCAATCAAAATAGAGCAAAAAAAAAAAAAAAAACTTAAAAAACTAGGTGGCTTTGGATAACTATCAGCAATCTCTTGATGTATGATGTGAATTTGGTGCCACTGCACTTTATCTTTGAAAAACATTAAGACCATTAAATATTGAAACATTTTCCCAAGCCAAGTATTGCAGTATAACAAACAGGAAATAATTGAAGTGTGAAATGATTTTGGTGACACCTGTGTTTAAGAGTGAAGGGAACATGACCCATTAAAAAATACAGCCTCAGAGAGCCAGTAAGATATACAGGTACAAATTGTATGTTAATACAAGGTGAATGTGGGGGTCTTGCATTCTTTGTCATCCCCTGCTTCATTTTTATACACTCACATCTTTGTAGATGTGGGCAGAATTCCTTTCCCACACAGCCATACAGCCGTGGCCAAAAGTTTTGAGAATGACAAAAGTATTGGTTTTCACAAAGTTTGCTCCTTCAGTGTTTTTAGATCTTTTTGTCAGATGTTACTATGGTATACTGAAGTATAATTACAAGCATTTCACAAGTGTCAGGCTTTTATTGACAATTACATTAAGTTTATGCAAAGAGTCAAAATTTGCAGTTTTGACTCTTCTTTTTCAAGACCTCTGCAATTCACCTTGGCATGCTGTCAATTAACTTAGCCACATCCAGACTGCTGGCAGCCCATTCTTGCATAACCAATGCTTGGAGTTTGTCAGAATGTGTGAGTTTTTGTTTGTCCACCTGCCACTTGAGGATCGACCACAAGTTCTCAATGTGATTCGGGTCTGAGGAGTTTCCTGGCCATGGACACAAAATTTTGATGTTTTGTTCCCCAAGCCACTTAGTTATCACTTTTGCCGTATGGCAAGGTTCTCCATCATGTTGGAAAAGGCATTGTTCGTCCCCTAACTGTTCTTGGATAGTTGGGAGAAGTTGCTCTCAGAGGATGTTTTAGTACCATTCTTTACGCATGGCTGTGATCTTAGGCAAAACTGTGAGTGAAGAAATTCAATCTGCCAAAGACAATGATGGTGCACTTCTACACAGCCATCATTGAGTCCATCCTCACCTCCTCCATCACCATCTGGTAAGCTTTTTCTGATTCTGATTCTGATTCTGATTCTGATTCTGATTCTGAGTGAGCCCACTCCCTTGGCTGAAAAGCAACCCCACACAAGAATGGTCTCAGGATGCTTTACTGTTGGCATGACACAGGACTGGTGGCAGCGCTCACCTTTCCTTCTCCAGACAAGCTTGCCCCAAATAATCAGAAAGGGGATTCTTCAGAGAAAATGACTTTACACCAGTCCTCAGCAGTCCTATCCATGTACCTTTTGCAGAATATCAGTCTGTCCCTGATGTTTTTCCTGGAGAGAAGTGGCTTCTTTGCTGCCCTTGACACCAGGCCATCCTCCAAAAGTCTTCGCCTCACTGTGTGTGCCGATGCACTCACACCTGCCTGCTGCCATTCCTGAGCAAGCCCTGCACTGGTGGTGCCCCGATCCCACAGCTGAATTAACTTTAGGAGACAGTTCTGGCGCTTGCTGGACTTTCTTGGGCGCTCTGAAGCCTTCTTCACAACAACTGAATCTCTCTCCTTGAAGTTCTTGATGATCCGATAAATGGTTCATTTAGGTGCAATCTTACTAGCAGCAATATCCTTGACTGTGAAGCCCTTTTTGTGCAAAGCAATGATGATTGCACGTGTTTCCTTGCAGGTAACCATGGTTAATGGAGGAAGAACAATGATTTCAAGCACCACCCTCCTTTTAAAGCTTCCAGTTTGTTATTCTAATTCAATCAGCATGACAGTGATCTCCAGCCTTGTCCTCATCAACACTCTCACCTGTGTTAACGAGAGAATCACTGACATGATGTCAGCTATTCCTTCTGTGGCAGGGCTGCGATGCAGTGTAAATATTTTTGGGGGATTAGGTTCATTTTCATGGCAAAGAAGGACTGCAATCAATTGTAATTCATCTGATCACTCTTCATAACATTCTGGAGTATATGTAAATTGCCGTCATAAAAACTGAGGCAGCAGACTTTGTGAAAAAGAATATTTGTGTCATTCTCAAAATCTTTTGGCCATGGCTGTACACCACTGAATCAACATGGGCCCAATCATATTCTGACCTACGAGTTGATAAATCAATTTTCCATCTTTGATAGTGATTTTTCCCAGAATAATGAAATATTGCCTCAATACTGATGCATAGCCTGAAAGTGACCATAACAACAACACTAAGACATTTTGATTCTGTTTTTCTTTTTTCTTTTCTTTGAAGTGGCCATACACTATAGTGGCGTTATTATTCACCATGAAATGTACCAGTATGGTCCTAGTATATGAAAATAGCAGATTTGGTTGAGGAACACAACTCCACTATGCATCATGCTATTTTACACCCCCACCTTGTTTGTGATTTACCCACACTGGGTCACCAAATATCATTGGCAGAATAAACCAAATAATAAATGGGTTACATGAGATTAGACAGTAGTCCATATGCAAGCACAACATCTTTAACTTGTCTGGTAAACTTAAACTCCTTAATCTTTAATGCTGCCAACAAACAACTGCATTATCTCATTAACCTCCATGTCCCCCTCACTCAAAAGTCTGTCTTTGTCCCTCTCACTTTTACAGCCACATTCATGGAAAGACAGTGTCCCCTTACTGTCCGACCATGGAACTCCAGATGAGAGTAGCTCTGAACTAATGCTGTTCTGAGTCTCCATCAGTTATTAATGTGCACTCACAATATTTAAACTTGTTCGGGATTTTTCCACTCAGGCAAGATAAAAGCTGCTCTACCTTCTTGGCAGAGGTTATTGGGGCTGAATCCAGCTTGTGAAGAAGCCTGAAGATCCTATGTAGGACTGAAAAAGTTGCACTACTCCTCTGCATGTTTGGATAAAAAAAAATGTAGATGTTTTTATTTACAGATAATTCTTCTTAAAAAACGGATCATCAATCAAAGATAATGCAACAGACAGAGCTCTTTGTAGTAAAGATAGAAATAAAATATATATAAAAAATATCAGATCTCTATCAAGGATATTATAGGTGATTGTTAGGATAGTGCATTATAATACAGCAATTTGTGCATACCTTGTTTTTGTTTATTTTGTTATTGTTGTTGCCTTTTTTACTTTTTTAATCACCTCTAACACAGCAAAATACTTACATTCTGAGGAGCATTGATGACACCAGTGTTGTAACCGAACTGGAAAGAACCAATCACAGCTGTCCCAACAGCCATCATCAGATGGGGTGTCACCTGTTATTATAATAGAGAAACACAGATAAAGGTTTGCGTTTAACAAGACAACTTAAGCATACATGTGGCAAAGGTCTCAAAGTTGAAAATCAAGTGTATTTCCCCTTTCTACAATATAGTCTGTAGACTCAAAGACATCCCGCTGTAATTGAACAGGCTTAGATAGATAGATCAGACACTGATGAGGACAAATCACCTCATGTCAGGTCGATGGTCAAGTGTAAACCCAGGCACACAGTTGGCTCACATCCCTGCATTTTGTTGTTGTCATGGACTGTGCGGGACAGGAAACATTGATGAATTTAAAAATGTGACAAATCAAGTGCAGACTGTCCCACCATCAGTAATGATGAGGTGATCAAGTTGTTTTGCTTCTGATCTGAAATAATTTCATATTGAGTATCCGATGAAACCATGTTCCATTCAATACTTATGTTTAACACTGGTTTGGTTTGTTCTCCATACAAAATCCAGCTGCTCAATGCATACTTAGGCATCAGTAAGATTATACTAAAATTAGTAAAGCAGTTTATATACGTTTGACTCTTCAGCTGTGCTCCAAGTAAATATGGTGATGAGTCGAAGGGTATTTTCATCATGGGCAGGAATAAAATACTGAAGTTAATTTTTCAGCAAACAGCAGCACTTTATTGTAATATTAATCTGCAAAATGTCACTACAAAACTACAATAAACAAGGTGGCCCTACTGCCTTTTACTTGTCTGTGCCCAAGGGCCCATTTTTTTTGCAATCCATATACTCCTCTGGAACTCACTCTTATGCAAACACCTGTCGTCAATTTACAGTAAATCTGCTTCTTATCTCAAAATGATCGATTAGACATGATCAGATATGTTGTTGATTGAGAGTGAAGGAGTCAAGAGGGTTAGGGTTACCATAACCCTGAAAAATTACTTGTGCCAGTGCCCTGAAGACACATCTCCTTACCTGACCCAACCTAACCCCAAAGCAGGTGAGTGCAACACAGTTAGCTTTGTAGCCAGCAACATGCCCTCCCATGTCAGCCGAGAGAATGAAAACATCCTCAAAAATACTTGTCTTGATAAATTCAACACAACACACTAAAGTACACTAAGCTGTTTTTTTAGTATTTGATGTTTTTGACTCTGGACAGCCACAAACATAAGGCAGACATCAAATTGTGTATCTTTACTCCACAAACCTTTATTTGAGAGATATATTTACCAGTTGTGTTGCAGATTACAATTTTACATGAAAAACCAATGAAGATCTTATAGAACACTGTATGATAACTGATGAAATTAAACAACAGTTCAAACTACTTAAAATTAGTTCCATCTTGGCAAATTACAAGTAGAAAATTCATAATGCATTGTTAATAGTCATGCAAAAATATAATAGATTGGTGCCATACTGCTGCATTATAAGTACTTTTACTTTTGATGCTTTAGAAAGGCCTAAATTTTGTTGATAATACTTCTTTAACAAGTAATATAAAAAGGTAAACTATGTTGATACCCTACATAAAACTGCAAAAAACTATAGGCCTTCTATAAATCATTGAAGCTGTAAACAATAAAAAAAAAAAAAAAAAAAGTATATATTATTAAATACTGTAGAATTGAGATATAGCCAAAACACGGTGTGATCACTTCCCATGGTGTTGAATGTCAGCCAGTCCTGCTAATGAGAAAATGATGCTTATGTGAGTGCAAAAATAAAGAAATGTGTGGACCTGTGTGTGAGCTCTGCAGTGACCATTTATTTGGACTATTATCAGATATTGTTGTCAGAGCTACATTATTCACTCAGTGTGACCTTGTCTTAAGTACTATCAGAAGGCCTTGCTATTATCTGACTTACATAACTTGATAGACTTGAGGTCACCAGCAGACTAGTCAGTTTATACCATTACCACATATTGATCACAAAGCAGTTACCTTGCTCCCAGTCTCCATCCTGGCTGCTTGGATTACTCACAAACTCCAGACTTCAATTCTGCAGTATAAAAGAATCCGAATCGATAGTAATCTGTCAGGTCAATGTATTCTACATTCTACCAATATATGTCATCATGCTGGTGTCTATAATATCATTTAGTCCAACATCAATGTAAACAAATCTTTCTCAGTTTCTCCCTCCATTCACTGGCTGCTGTAAGAAGCTTAATGACGTCAGCACTAAGTGGATCTTGATGGCCTGGTCCATCCCGCAGAGCAGGAGAATCACTGTGCTGATTGGCTGAGAAGAAAACGCAGCAAGAAAAATGTGTACTGTCAGAGTGGTAATACATTAACAGATTACTAATCCAATAATAATTATAGTTCCAACATACATGCAACACATTTGAAAAACAATTTGTAAAAAGAAAAAATTAAACCAAATAAATAAACTCTTGTCATGTTCCTTGTGCATATGCTCTGTTTAAACAACTATAAAATTCAAAATGAAGCAATAATTTTTCCATTTAACTTAACAGCTTCAAGATGCTGGGTGTAGTTTGACATAAAACATGTTGTTTCCCTAAACTGATACAGTCCTCTTATGAGTCAATCAGCAACACATAGTGTATGCTACACACTACAACAATAATAAATATTATAGGACTGGATTGTCACATTAGTAAGTTATTATTATTATTAGTAGTAGTAGTAGTAGTAGGAAGTTATGTGTATTCTGTGATACATGAATTGCTGCTGCAATAAATTAAGAAAAGAAAGTTGAGTTCCAAACGTGTGGAGTTTTTATCTCATGAAGAAGACCCAGAACTATTTAACCGTGTATTACATCAGTGTAAGACCCCTGTAATGCATCATTTGATAACAAGTTTAGCTAATTAATCTATAATTGTTTTTATATCAGTTTGGTAATTGATCACCTGTTGGAATGACACATTTCACATCTGGACCAGTCAAATATAAAATGTACACAGTCCAGACAAGATACTTCTAACACAAAAGGTCAAATCCTTCTCAGAACAAGTTCCGGTATCAAAACGTTATTACTTGTGGTGAGCATCATGACATAACACAGAAAAGCAGAAAATACTGGTATACCACAAATGAACATGTTGAATAGTATGAGTAATTGTATGTAGCTACACTCTGTTATTTGTACCATATTGTTTAGTTCAGGGTCATATATTAGGTACCAAACATGAAGAGTTCATATTCTTAGTAAAACAATCCAACACCAGTTTGATATTCCCAGAGTTGGGTAAGCTACTTGGAAAGTGTAGTGAGCTAAGTTACCAGTTACTGTACATTAAATGAAGCTTCACTACACCGAAGCTATCTCCAGAGAAAAGTAGCAAGCTAAGCTACATTAACATGTCAAATAGTCTAAGTACTTCACAACATCAAAGCAATTCTTAAATCGCATTGAACAAACTTCATTCCAAGTCAATAAAACTGTCAGTCAAATACATAGACAGGTAAAAAATGTTGAGTTCAATTGCCAATTATTATTTTCATCTATGTTTGTGAGTGTGTGTGTGTGTGTGTGTGTGTGTGTGTGTGTGTGTGAGTTCTATGGATATGGATGGATATGCATCAGCCCAAGGATTGGTGCATGATGTCTCTATGGTATGCTTCTGTAGATTACACATACAAGACAACTACTTCTAGCTACTAACAAATGTAATTAAACCAGGAATGCCACTACGTATAGCACCACTACTGCCAAACACTGGATATTCCATTGATTGCATAATAAAAGAAAAATAAATAAAACAATATTGAGGGAACAACTGCACTTTGCACTGAACTTTGGTTCTACATTGTGTGCGTCAGTCTACATACCATGTTGTCCACATGCAACTGCGTGCAACGAACCAGGATGCCCATACCATGATGGTTCAGCATGAATACTCAGATTGCTATAGCCCTACCAGCCAGTCTAACTGTGTCTGAGCAGGTGAAACTAAACAGCTGAAAACAGATGCCTGCTGCCTAAAAAGCTCTGTAGAGCTCAGAGGAGCTATAGAGTCTGTTAATTCTCTGTTTGTCACCATGACTAACCACTTTCACACTACATATGACACATTTGATCAAGTAAGATCATTGTGTACTTGCTGTGATACAAAACGAACATGCTACAAGGGTACAGAGACAGCACCAATGTGAGTACAGTATCAATGATCCCATCGTGGTGTGTACAAAGTCCAGTGCAATCCATGTAGTTCAGTGTTGTTGAATGTATATGGTCTACAATCAACACTGACCTGAACAGCCTTCAAAAGAACAGTAGGAAATTTTATTTTGTTCTTTATTTCTTCAAGGAGAATGTAATCTGATGAAAGATTCAGCAGGAATTTCAACTGAAGTTAGTCAGGAATTTGTGCAATGTCAATTTAAACACAAAGTGAATACACCAGAGATCATGATAAAATTCTTGAATTATTGCATGTTTTGGTATTATTTTGGGCTCCAGTGCCATATTTTCACACAGAAGTGACCAGAGGCCAGCCAGGTCAGAGGCCCCTGACTCAGTCCAGCATGTGTGCGTGTGTGTGTGTGCATGCAGTGTGTGTGCATAGGAGTCCCTCGTGTTAGTAAGGTGAGAGGCTGTTGCTCTCTCACTAATCCTCTGGGCATAGGAGCTATTTATACATCCACTGAGTGGTTAAATCCATGCTGATGCTGTGGCCACTTTTTAACACAGGTTATGCAAGCAAGATGTCTTTTTCTTGCTGGACCTTCAAAAAAGTCATCCAATAGTCCATTAATTTCAGTACAATTAAATAGTCTTACTGTGTATTTCCATGTGAATCTGTGTGCCAAAATGAGAAAGAAGGGGGCAAAAATAGAATAAACAGAACAGAACTACCTCATGTGATATGTTGTCTGACCACGTTGCAGTCAAAAGTGCAGTAGTTCTAAGCTGCTAATAGAGGGGGGAAAAAAGGACCCCAGGTTTCTTTTCAACAGTGTAGACAGGCTTACACTCAACTCTATTGAGCCATGTATTCTTATAGCCCTGTATCTGTATTGACTTCATGAGCTTCTTTGATTATAAAATTCATGGTCTCCTGCCCTCAACTGCTAATGATTTATCTGGAAACACACATATTTAGACTGCTTTTTTCCCATCAACCTTCACCAACTAAGTTCAACAATGTCTTCATCTAAACTATCAACCTGTCTCTTAGACCCAATCCCAGCTAGGCTACCTAATAAAGTTTTTGCCTAAATTGGCACTTTACTAGAAATAATCAACATGTCTGTATCAACAGGCTATGTACCACAGTCCTTTAAAATAGCTGAAATTAAACTTCTTCTGAAAAAAAGCCTATGCTGATTTTAGGGTTTTACCCACTTACAGACCTATATTTAACCTCCCCTTTCCCTCTAAAATCCTTGAGAAAGCAGTCACAATCAGTTGTGTGATTTTCTACACAGCAGTTTATTTGAGGATTTCCAGTTGAGATATAGAGTGCATCATAGCACAGAGACAGCACTGGTTAAAGTTACAAATGACCTTCTAATTTTATCAGACAAAGGACTTGTCTCTGCTACTAGTCTTGTTAGATCTTAGTGCTGCATTCGACACCATTGGTCATGGTATCCTATTTCAGCAACTGGAACACTTCATTGGCATTAAGGGAACCGCACTAAGCTGGTTTAAGTCCTACTTTCAGATCAATTTCAGTTTGTACATGTTAATGATGATTCCTCTGTGCATGCTGAAACCAATCACAGAGTTCCGCATATTTCTGTGCTCGGACCAATTCTATTCACCCTATATATGCTTCTTGCTATATAGGGAACAAAATCAGGAAACACTTTTTTCTTTTTCTTTTTTTTTCTAATTTTTTTGGGGGGGCTTTTTAGCCTTTATGACAGTGACAGCTGAAGACATGACAGGAAATGGGGCAGAGAGAGAGAGGAGAAGACACGCAGCAAAATGAGCTGCAGGTGGGAGTCGAACCTGCGGCCACTGCAGAGGACCGACAGCCTCAATACATGGGACGCACACCCAACCAGCTGAGCCATGGGGGCACCCCAACTTCACACATTTTCATTGCTATGCAGATGATACCCACCTATTTTTATAAATGAAGAAAAAACTGAAGTTATAATGCTTGCCCTGATGACATAGCAGTTATGGATGGCATTGCGCTGTCCTCCAGCACTACTGTAAAGAATCTGGGAGTTACCTTTGTCATGTTACGTAACATTGCAAAAATCAGGCACATCCTGTCTCAAAATGATCTTTTAGTCAGGCTTTAGAGTGCATCATAGCACAGAGACAGCACTGGTTACAGAATTCTAATTGACCTTCTACTTGCATCAGACAAAACACTTGTCTCTGTACTTAGTGCTGCATTTGACACCATCACATCTTATTACAGAGACTGGATCATTTAATTTACACTAAAGGACCTGCACTAAGCTGGTTTAAGTCCTATTTATGAGATCAATTTCAGTTTGTACATGTTAAAGACAAATCCTTCATTCACACCAAAGTTAGTCATGGACTTCCACAAGGTTCTGGGCTTGGACCAATTCGATTCAACCTAAATATGTCTCCTTTAGGCAATATTATAAGGAGGCACCACATAAATTTGCATTGCTATGCAGACACACCTAGTTATATTTAATCAACTAAGCCAGATGAAAGCAATCGATTAACTAAACTTCAAGCATGTCTTGAAGACTTGGATGACCTGCACTGTTTTGCTACTAAACTTGGACAAAAGTGAAATTATAGTACTTGTCCCTAAACACCTGTTGTCACTCCGGTTGGCATTGTCTTGGGCTGCAGAACCACCTTAGGGAATCTGGGAGTTATCAGGATATGTCCTTAAACTGAATTTCTTTAGTCTTAGATGGAGCTGATTTTTGTGTTTAGAGCTGGTGACAGGGCACTGCTATATTCAATCTTCTCACTTCTCACATCAAGAAGAGGTCTTTTTAATTTAGTAAAGTCATGTCTCTGCTGCTTTCAATTTCTCTTCTCTGACAGAAATGCATTGCAGCAGTTGAAACGTGATTCGTTTCCATTGTCTTTCAGAAAACTGCTGCAATACATCATTGCAATTGTTTATTGTCAGACTATCCCATTGAGTCGCCACAGACTCTCAAGGACACTGTGGCACATGTTCTGACAAAAACTAGAACCAAGATCATATTTCTCCCATATTAGCCTCTCTGCACTGGCTACCAGTAAAATCCCAAAAAGAAATTAAAATCTGTCTCCTCACCTACAAAGCCCAAAGGCACCATCATATCTTAAAGAGCTCATAGTACCATATTAGCCTATTAGACTACTAGACTAGACCTACTGGTAAACATATCCTCTATTGTGTTTCTCATATCTCTTTGTCAAGCAGTCACGTCCGCCATCTTGCCTTCTCACTCTCTCCTCCCTCTCCCCTCACATGTTCACACTTAGGCACATACATACACACACACACACACACACACACACACACACACATACACAACATGCTTGTTTGCTGCATTTACGCTTGTTAGTGTAGTTGCTTGTGTTACAGCTGCTTGTGTTGTAGTTATAGTTAAACAATAGATGTTTATTGACCGAAGAATTATTGTTAGTTGGTCAGTATTGCTGGAGTTAAATAAATGCTATTGTACAGTTAAAGAGCAGTTGTCTGTGATTACTTGTGCATTTGTGTTGTGTTCTGTATTTTCAAATTAAAGGTCCTTTAGATGCTAAGATGAGCTTACTGTGTCATGGTTTTATGTTAGTTTTGTTATTTCCTGTTTTATGTTGAGAGAGTTTTTCTCATGAGTCATCTTTTGTTTTACTTGCCATTTTCCTGCATTTGTGACTGTAGTGACTTGACTGGCAAAACAAGAAACCTACAGGCTACTGAGGGGCTGATATACCAGTATTTGCCTTGATTGACGTGTCTCCTTTTGTCGCATGTAAAGTAAATAATTCACTGTCCAAACATGTGTACAGCCATACTTAAAGAATATTTTTTTACACATCAAAGACCCGTTCACAGACGGTGATCGTGCACTTATATCTGTAATAACTTGCATGAAAACAAACGTTATTACAATGACGACACTTACAAATACGATGGTCAAAAAACTGTTTGCCTCTACCAGCTACCAATACACCTGAGAGTGTTTAGTGCATCACCTATTTGTCCATTCCCATACTCCCCATACCACCTACTGGGCAATAGGGGTAAATACCACAGGTAATACATACAGAAAAGAACACAACAGAAGATATGGCTCTAACACACCGGCACCTAATTGTTAATGGCGGCAGTCATAAGAATTACATGCAAATTCAAACAAAATGAGCCAAAATGTGCTATGTACACTTGTGACAAGCCAGACCATGTACCACCATCACCTTGTTTAAATCAGAGGTTGTTGGCTCTCATACAAGAGACAGTAGCCTCCTGCAAAAGACAAAGCTTAGTCACAGGTCTTTCTAAAATGTTTGTCTTTGTCCGGAGACGCACAAAACGCACTAAGCTTTATATCCACTACATAAAAACATACAGGTGGTGCAATTGCCATGAGGTTTAAACAGTATGATGTATGTGCAGGTAGTGCAAGTAATTTCTATGAAACTCTAAACCATTTGCAACACGGTATGTAAACAAGTGACACGTGCAACAACTTTTCACTGCACTGCCACTTGCTGGCAGTGCAGTAAAAGGTAAAATGTATAAGTCAATAGATGAGGAATATAATATATAATATATAAAATATGAAGTGAAATGTGCAGTATGACATGGGTTGAGTTGTAATGTTCATCCTTGTTTGTAGTCTCCTGGGTCCTGAGTGAAGGCCACAAAGTGGTAAGAGGGCGTGTCAATGTCAATGGGAGGGTGGTGAGCGCTGTCTCTGTTGATGCTGCATGCCCCTCTGAGACACAGCTTGCTCTGGACGCCCTCGATGGCACCCTAGCTGGGCACTGGTGATGTACTGGGTGGTTTTCACCACTCATTGCAGGGCCTTCCACTCGGAGGCTGTGCAGCTGCCGTACCATACCGAGATGCAGTTGGTCAGTATGCTCTCGATGGTGCAGCAGTAGAAGTTAACGAGGATTTGACGAGCCAGGTTAAGTTTCTTCAGTCTCCTCAGGAAGTAGAGGTGCCGTTGAGCCTTCTCTATCAGGGCGGAGGAGTTGAGTGTCCAGGAGAGGTCCTGGGAGATGTGGATGTCCAGGAACTGCTGGAGCTGAAGCTGGAGACAAATACAACCTCAGCCCTGTCGACGTGAATGGGGGTGTGACTGCAGCCGTTAGTTTTCCTGTTGTCCATGATAAGCTCATTGGTCTTCTTGGTGTTGAGGGTCGCTGCACTACATCGCCAGCTGCTGAACCTCATCGCTGTAGGTTGACTCGTCATTGTTGTTAATCAGGCCTATCACCATGGTGTCATCTGCGAACATGATGATTGAGTTGGAGCCATGCACAGGCATGCAGTCATGGCTGAAGAGGGAGTAGAGAAGAGGGCTCAGCACATAGTCCTGTGGGACGCCGGTGTTCAGGGTCAGGGTGGCGGAGGTGTGGTTGTCTAAACTAACAGACTGGGGTCTGTTGATCAGGAGGTCCAGGGTCCAGTTGCAGAGGGAGGTGCTGATGCTGAGATCCCTGAGTTTGTGACCAGCTTGGAGGGGATGACTGTATTGAATGCTGAGCTGAAGTCAATGTACAGCATCCTCATGTAGGTGTTGTTGTTGTCCAGGTGTGTCAGGGTGGAGTGCAGTGCCGTGGAGATGGCATCCTCTGTCGACCTGTTTGGTCAGTAGGCAAACTGATGGGGGTCCAGTGAGGGGGGGTGACAGCGTTTGAGATGGGCCAAAACCAGCCTCTCTTGGGGAGTGTGATGGGGCAGAAGTCATTAAGGCCCACTGCAGCTGACTGCTTCGGTACCAGCTGGGTATGCCTTACGGACATCCACCCTGCTGTGTGCAGAATGCACGTCGTAAATGGAGAGCATGAGGCTGTTCATCTGGGTGGGAACAGTTTTGGTGGATGGTTGTGTGTTGTTCCAGTCGAAGCAAGCATAAAAGTGATTGAGCTCATTGCTAAGGCATTGCTGGTTGGTGGGGCTGTCTTTTTTGGCTGATAGTCTGTGATGGCCTGGATGCCCTGCCACATGCAGCAGGGGTCGGTGTTGTTGTGGAAGTGCTCCTCCATCTGTAGCTTGTGAGCGTGTTTAGCTTCCCTGATGGCCCTCTTCAGATTAGCTCTAGATGAGCTGTAGGCCGGATCTGAAGGCAGCATCATATTCCTTTAGTGGGAGGCAGACTTTACTGTTCATCCAAGGCTTCTGGTTGGGGAAAGTTCTTATCTGTTTGTGGATGGTGACGTTGTCAACATGTGTTGATGTAATCCAGAACGGAGGAGGCATACAAGTCAATGTCTATGGATCCTGAGTCCAGCGTGGCCCGGGTGGCGAACATACTCCTGTCTGTGTGTTGGAACTGGTGCTGGAGTGGATGTAAACTCTCTGGGCATATAAAAAGGCCTGCACTTTATTTATGCAGTCTATAAACATTCTCTGTGAGGTGATCTGAAGTTGTAGCTCGTCCAGTTTGTTCGCCAAGGACCGAACATTGGCGAGGAAGATACTGGGTAGCGATAGCCGGTGCAGGGTTAGCCGTAGCTTAGTTTGTAGACCTCCGCACTTTCCTCTCCTTTGATTACGATCTTGATGCCGCCGATGGCCGCTTCTGGTTGGCGTAGCTGGGTCGCTGAAGTGTGTTGAATACACTGCTTGTGCATTGAAATCTTAAATCCAAAAGTTGTTGTCTGCTGTAGGAAGTGTCCGCAAAGCTGTAATGAGCGAACAGACTTGATATCAGTAAGAAAATAACAACTATATTGCAAATTCTAGTGAGACGCTGAGCCTCGCATTGTGCATGCGCCAGCATCTCGTCAGATTGATGGTATCAGAGGCAAATGTTGAGGTTTCTGGCATCACAGGAGAGACGGAGGTCATTGGTGATTTTAAGGAGGGCAGTTTCAGTGCTGTGATTTGAGTGGAATCCGGATTGAAATATTTCATACATGTTATTGGTGGAGTTGTGAGGCTATAGCACGTTCCAGTAATTCAGACAGAAAAGGTAGGGTGGAGATTGGTCTGAAGTTATTTGAGTCCAGGTTTCTTTGAATGGGGATGACAGCAGCAATTTTGTGAGATGGTCGGACAAGTCCAGTAAAACGAGGAGGTTTAGTTTATTGTTGTGGTGATCAGTGTGGAAAGAGTGGGAAAGTAGGCCTTTACTAAGCAGGAGGGGATGGGGTCCTGGGTGCAGGTGGCGGTTTTCATTCTATGGGGAGGTCTGTAGGGGAAACTGGG
The DNA here is from genome assembly GCF_051107435.1 of Chaetodon auriga. NCBI lineage: Eukaryota > Metazoa > Chordata > Actinopteri > Chaetodontiformes > Chaetodontidae > Chaetodon > Chaetodon auriga. Next base: position 26,421,113 of record NC_135083.1, read on the forward strand.
GAGACCTGAGACAGGGGTTGGCGGGATAAAAGGTGGCAGGTAGTTTGAGGGGGAGCAGATGTGGTGGAGGTTACAATTAGTCATTTGGCAGACACTTTTCTCCAAAGCGATGTACATATGAATTCACACAACAACGGCAAAGCATCGGTGGCACAGCAATTTTTGGGGTTCTGTATCTTGTCTAAGGATACTTCGGCATGTGGACTACTGAGGCCAGGGATGGAGCCACCGACCACCTGATTGGCAGACGAAGGCTCTACCTCCTGAGCCACACTTAAAGTTAACTTGCTGTATTTTTTTTCATATTTTTTTTCATATTTAATCTGGCTTTTATTTAATGTTGTTCTTATACATGCTTATAATTTATACTATATTTTGGCTTTTAACTAAATCTTTTTATATGTTTACATATGGTTATTTTAGCTTTTATTAGTGTTCTTATATATTTTTATCTTATATGTTTTTATACTTTCATCCCATATATCCAGTGTTTCCTCAGTGGGGGCCCTATGTGCTGGGGGCTGTTATCGGCTGGTGCTGGCATGTCTCTTCTCGCGGGAGACACCGGGTGGGGTGGGTGGGAGCTATGTGGCTCTGTGGCGGTGCTCCGCTGCAGTGCCATGGATCCTCTGCCTGCCTGTACCTTGGAGGGCACCCGAGCTGTGGCGTCCTGGCCTGGGCCGTGGGCAGCCCCCAGTGCTAGCAGTGCTGTCTTTAGCTTCAGTTGGTTCCTCTGTATTCAGTCCGTGTGTGTGTGTGTGTGTGTGTGTGTGTGTGTGAGTGCGTGCATATGTATGTGACCAGGTATTTATCATGTTTTAGGGACAAAAATCTGTTTACACAGTCACATTGTGGGGATTCACCATCCTTATGGGGACAAAATGCAGGTCCCGTTAATGTAAATCATTAAATTTTAGGGTGAAGACTGAGGATAGGGTTACGGGTTAGGTAAGGTTAGTTTTGGGTAGAAGCGCAGTGCTCTTAGGGGAGCACTGCGAGGGGCACGGGCTCTCGGGGGCTGTGGGGATCCAAAGGATGTTAAGAACCCTTTTTATTTGAATTCAAAGGATCTTTGATTTGATCCTTAAAAAAATACTTAAAAAACTGGCGTGTGTGTTAGTGTGTTATTTTAAAATGCACGGTGGATTGGACAACAGTGCAGGTCAGCAGTGGGAACTTGTATATTTAGAGTATATTAAAATGTAAATAAAATAAGTGCGGGGATTGAATTTAAGAGGGCAGACATAAAACAAGAGGTGTTAGTAAAACATAAGTGCTATAAATATAAAAAAAAAAGTGCATTCAAGTAAGTGCTTAGTAAAAAAAACGACATAAATGAATATACATAATTTGTGAAAATAAAAATCATAAGAAAAAGGGGGGTTAAAATTAGATCATGCATTTTTATGGACCTTAGGCCATACTGTTGTTTTCTGTCTAAAACCTTCTATTTGTAAAAATCAATCCCAAGATAAAAGAACTTGCTCTACTAAGAAATAATAGTGATAATAATGACAACATCCCACAAGTTTTTGTAAAATAGTGTTAGGTATATGGTTAGGAATACACAAATAGTGGTTATGGTTCGGGTTAGGATAAAAGTTAGGGTAAGGCTCCAGGAAATGAATGTAAGTCTATGTAATGTCCCCACAAGTGATAAATACACAACATGTGTTTGCATGCGTGTGTGTGTGTGTGTGTGTGTGTGTGTTTGTGCATATGTGTGTGTGTGTGTGTGTGTGTGAGAGAGAGTCGATGGGCGGTGGTCTGGGGGTTGGGGGGGGTGCTTTTATGCTACATTTTATGTACGAAAGGGCTCTATGAATAAAGATTAATTTGATTTGATTTGATTTGGAGACTTGCCACACCAGAGGCAATAGAGCACTGGACTTACTGCATGCAAATACAAAGGATGCTTACATCCCCCCACTGGGTCATTCTGATCACTACCTGGTTCATCTGCCAACCATCTGTCAACTGCCAACCATCAGGCATGTGAGAAGATGGTCAGAGGAGTCCCTTATGGCACTGAGGGACTGCTTCAGCTACAGGAGGAAGCTGGAGGAGCACCTTCAGGGGAACAATGTCAGACATGTTTGGAGGGGCCTGAAAACCATCTCGGGCCACAGCAGTGACAGCAGGAGGGGCCCAGAATCTGGAGACCAGTAATTGGCAAATTAACTGATTCTGTTTTTCAATAGATTTGATTCTACCCCTGTACCCTTAACTTCCCATCTAAAGAAGACCTTTCGAGAGGATCATAATGAACTACCTCCATCACCTGGTGAGCAGCAAGCTGGATCCTCTACAGTTTGCATAACGACCAGGCATTGTTGTGGAAGACGGAGTCATCAGCCTGCTCCACCGATCTCTTTCCCACCTGGAGAACACTGGGAGCACAGCGAGGGTCATGCTTTTTTATTTCTCCAGTGTGTAGCAGAACTGGTCTGTAACTGACCCTCTTTTCCCCTCTTTGCATTCCTCAGGAGAAATGGAGTTATAAAACATTCAGACTTTTAAGAGTTATTGACCATTTGGAAGGTTCACAGGAAGGTGTGAATTCGGGGAGAGACAAGGTGTCTGGTTGTAGAACAATTTCTCACATTCTTTCAGGGCAGCAAGAGTCACTGGCTCCCACTTCAAAGGGTATCTTCTGCTCAGTACGTTCTCATGGAGGTGCTAACTCTTTCTTGATAGCCCATGGGAGTTAAGGACAATAAAACTGCCTGGGTGGACAAATGCCATGTCTCTGGAGAATCTACAAACCAGATAATGCTGATCGTATGTAAATTAGACATTCCTGAAGCAAACTGTGCTGTATGTCTGTGTGCCTTTTTCTTAACCCACCAAAATAACTAAATCTCTATGTTTGATTTAAATGTGGATGTTTTTACATTACGAAGCCCACGATCTGTATAATAACAATGCTTTTCTGGTGTTTCTAACTTACAGGATGATAAAACTGTGATTTTAACTATGCCAAAAAGTTTCTCTGAGTTTCTACCATGGAACCATACTGCCATCTAGGGGTTCATAGCAGGTAAGTTGAATATGCTCAACGTGAGACAGTTATTAATAGTAACCATAATAGCGATAATCATTTCGGCAAATATAGTCTGGCCTTTTTTATTCCCTCGTCATATTAAGGTAGTCATACCCTTAGTCATCATGTTTATTAGGATTAGTATTAGGAAATATTATCATGTTTATTGTTGAATGTTGTCATTATTCATCCAAGGTGTCTGACGCATGCTGTGAACAATGTTGAAATGCCATTGAAAATTGATCATTTAAAATATGTTCGATTGACCATAATGAGAAGCAAGATGAGCCCCTCGTATGAATCATTAATTAATTCTCGCTCTGTGAGGTGAAATCACGTTGCACGTCCATGAACCATCCCACATGCGTGACGGCCTATTGATTAGACACGCCCTGGAGCAAGTATATTGACTGCAGCATGTAGTGGACACTCAGTTGAGTTAAGTTATGTTGTGTTTAGTTTTGTGTTAAGTTTTAGTTCAGTAGTTTTCGTCTTTTGTTAGTCCTCAGTCTTCTTTTTGTCTTTGTCTTAATTCGTCTTCATTCGTCCGTATTACTTCTTTATTCAAAAAAAGAATTTTTCTAGTTTTTTTTTTTATCTTCATGAAACTTTAATTTTTGCTCGCCATGTTTAGCCGCATGATTTGTTTTGTTTCTGTGTTAAAATTCTAGTAACATAATAATAATTTTGAAGACATTTTCGACCGGCCATCGAAGAGTTTCTTAATTTTATTATTACCAATCTAAAGTCTCGCCACACGGTCGCCAGCTCAACCTAAAACCTCTACCCTGCTGCTGACCCGCTGGTCCGGGTTAAATAAATATAGAAGCCGTTCCTCGTATGCAGCTGACACCGAAGATCCTCAGCTCCCAAGACATCCCTGTCCAACACCGGCTCTCAACCGTGGTTTGCTTGATACGTCCGGCAGACCGCAGCGCAGATCAGAGTTACAGATGGTAGCGCGGAGCCCCTTCGTGTCAGTTCGGAGCAGACATCTACAGGAGCATTGCTGACAAAGTAGGCATGCTTAAGCGGTTTTGAATAAGAGTTGGTCCGTGAGGTTAAGATACTGTCAATTTGTTAAATTCTCTCAATCGTTCATTCAACAAATTAACGTTACATTCGTGTCCCCATTTTTCCCTTTAAACCTACTTCTCACTATCGCCAAACTCATTATGCCATTCTCTTGCCATAAGTTTCTCTCTGCAGTTGTTTGTGTTACTTCGTATCACCCCTATCGTTTGTCGTGTTATCCGTTATTCATATTCATTTCATTATTGTGTTTAATAAATAATCCTTTTTCACATAAGTTGTGGTCAGACGGTGTCCTTTTGAACTGGATATAAGCAATCCCTAGGCTGAGAATTTACGCCTTAGATTATCAGACTGATCTACTGTTGGTTCATTCGTTGTCACTACATCAGCATTACAAGACATGATACATAAAATCCTTCTTAGCTGAGGAAGGCTGGTGCCCTGCAGTTTATTAACAAATGCAACATTAATTTAGAGGTTTAATAACTAATTCCCCTACAAGTGCTTTCAATACTATCCACAGACTACACCAGTGAACATCCAGGGTTTGGATGTTGAGCTTGTAAAGGAGTACAAATACCTGGGTGTTCACTTCAATAACAAGTGACTGGACCAACAACACAGATGTCCTTTACAGGTATGACCAAAGTCGTCTCCACCTGCTAAGAAGGCTGAGGTCCTTTGGAGTATGTAGGACACTGTTAAAAACATTTTATGACACTGTGGTGGCATCTGCAATTTTCTACACAGTGGTCTGCTGGGGTTGTGGAAGCTCTGAGAGGGAGAGAAAAATACAAAAAAAAAACTGGTCAGGGGAGCTGGCTCTGTCCTGGACTGCCCTCTGGACAACATTGAGGACGTGGGTGAGAAGGATGTCAGCCAAGCCGACATCAATCGTTGACAACCCCTTTCACCCCCTGCATGAGACGGTGGGGGCCCTAAGCAGCTCCTTCAGAGGCAGACTGCTGCATCCACTCTGTAAGATGGCAGCCATGATGTTGAAATACACTGAGACATTAAACTAAGGTCAAGTTAAGTAAATACAACTTAAGTACTGCAACCCCAGATTCTATAAGAATGGGTGCAGCCCTCCAAGGCTATCCCTCATGTGGCTTCTGGTCTCACCATGGTTATAAATTGTATTGAGCCCATACAATTAGCTCCCCAAAGCAACTTTCCTTTATTTTCTTCAGTGTTTAGAATAGAATTTAAAATTCCCCTCCTTACTTACAAAGCCATAAATGGTCAGGCACCTTCTTATCTTAAAGAGCTCATAGTACCTTTCTACCCCACTCCAACACTCCTACTTATGGTTCCTAAAGTCTCCAAGGTCTCCAGGAGCCAGAGCATTTAGCTATCAAGCTCCTCTCCTGTGGAACCATCTTCCAGTCTTTCTCCAGGAGGCAGACACTGTCTGTACATTTAAGAGTAGGCTTAAAACTTTCCTTTTTAATAAAGTTTATAGTTAGGGCTGGCTCAGGCTTGCCCTGGACCAGCCCCTAGTTATGCTGCTATAGCATTAGACTGTCAGGGGAACTCCAAAGATACACCAAGCTCCTCTGTCCTTCTCTCCCTGTCCATCTGCACGCTTTCATGTCCTAACATGGCGTGTTACTAACTTAGCTTCTTCCCCAGAGAAAAAAGTGAAAAGTGTCCTGAGACAACTTCTGTTGTGATTTGGTATTTGGTGCTATACAAATAAAATTGAATTGAAGTGAATTATTTATTACAGAGCTACTGGGCCCAGAATTTAGAGAGTCATGCCTATACTCATAGAACTGGAATGAGGGTTCATCACTATAGGTTTCACCTTCTAAGCTATTGTCCGTGAGGTAAATATGGAGCAGGATATGGTTTATGCTGGTCCGTCCAGTGTCATAGTATTAAGGAGTGAAAAACAATAAGCATTTCATGCCCAGGCATTGTGTCATGCTCAGTGGTGCTTCACAGAGCCCCATGGGCAATGGTGCAGCATAAATGGATGTCACATATTCCCCATGAGAGAATGAATGCTGAAGCAGTCATTCATTAACTGGCGAAGAGTGTAGGGGAAGAAAGACAGCTCTCCATGTGCCAACAGGTGGGAGGAAGAGCACACTGCCGGATGCAGCTGTCTGCCAGTCTTCCAGTCCAGCAGCCAGACCCACAATCTCTTGCTTGTCACCAGGTAATATCTTATCGGTCAGTCCCTGTACCATGGGGTTCCCACAGCTGGCCTGACATCAGCCACTGTAGACATGGAAAACATGATGCGCACCCTGGCGATTCTGAACTATCTGAATCACAGATGGCCCCTCAGTTCTTGCACTGAGCTCAAGAACTGAGGGATCAGCAGAACCGTAAATGGGAAGGTGCATAAGAGCATCATAAGCCATGGCTGGTGCACCAGCATGTCCAGCCACATGTATACTCAAATAGAACCATGTGCACAACACTCTTATGTGCTGACATGATAGAAAGAACTCAACAACAAAATATACGTGATTGTAAGTGATTTGAACACACTGTGCTTTGAAATCAGTTTTGTTTGTTTGTTTGTTTGTTTTTTGCTATTTCATTGTTTTACCAAGTGTTTTTCTTTCTTCTTTCTCTGCTTTTTTTAGCCACAGATTCTACGGATGGCAATGTCATCACGCTAATATGCTAAAATATGATTGTGAACATTATACCTGACAAACATCAGCATGTTAGCATTGTCATTGTGAGCATGTAGGCATGCTGACATTAGTAAGCTATGATCAATCTTTTTATGATAATAATATATGAAATGATAATGTGAAAACAATGTGACAATATGCTGGGTGTCTCTGGTAGTGATAAACCTACAGAGAATTATGAGCTGAATCTGCAGCTCCCTTCTGCATTACAAAAGTTTATAGTGAGTTTCATTTCATTTTTTGTCTGTCATACTTAACCTCCACACAAGTTACAAAAATGTTGGGAAAGGTGTGTGTGTGTGTGGGGGGGGGGGGGGGGGGGAGTCTGAAACACACTGTCACTCTCAGTCTATGTCGGCAAGAAACCCTATTTTGAATAACAAATTGGTCCCAAATGACCTTTACTCAGACAACTGACCTGAGGGTGTGCAGTATAACATCACTGCTTGAAAAGTATTTTAAAACTAGCTGTACATGCATGTAGCCAGCTGAGGAGACTCTTTTTAGTGTAAATTTTGACCTGCATCACTCGAATTTTCTCACATCTGCAAAACTAATGAATAATTTGAATTTTTCTTTGGTTTGTTTATACTGACACTATTTTCGTTCACATTTGGCCTGGAAACTGCAGGAGCAGACAACTGTATTTATTGTCTGAATATACCAACCAACACACAATTCACTGAGCCCCGACTTAATGCACACTTTTCCAAATATAATTTGGGAGTGCTATTCAAAGCTCAGTGCTCAATTCTCTATGGCCTACTACTCCAAACTGGTCCAGTGGTTATTGGTAATGCACCAATACCCTGATTGTAAGACCAACAACAGACATAAACAAGTTTTAGTTTATGATATATTGGATTCAGTCTGAATTAATCATGTCCACACACTACAATGTCTTTGCAGAACCTCCATAGATGGTTATCTGATGTGGTATGATGGTGATGATATTCCTTCCTTAAAAATCAGACAGAAGCCATTCAACAACAGGCACTTGTAGTGATACATCACATATATGTGCACTATACTCGCAAATATAAAGTGTGGCTATTAGGCCAGTTTTCTGTGTGATGCCATGAGAGTTATCTCAGCTGGTGCTTATGGAGTGCATATGGAGTTTGAAAGACTTGGGGAGTCTAGTGACACTCGTGACTTGCATAATGGGAATTGTAGGATGCAGGGTTTTTGGAGATGAACCCATACTACTCAGTCTCTGCTGAGCCTCTGCTTGACCATTCCTTTTAAATTTGTCTCTTGTACTCCTTTAATAATCTTCCTAACCCATAGTACCTCATTGTAATGTGCTTTTATGAAGATTTTGTTAAGATTTATCTCTCCCCAGAGGTGAACTCCAATAGTTCAACATTATTCAAATACATGAATTTGATAGTATAACAACAACAACAACAACAACAACAATAATACATTAAATCATGCATTTAGTGAAATTTGATATATACCTATGATTGTCTGCACTTGTTTAAGTGCTAGTGCTTATTAAATGTCCTGTAAATAGAGACAATACAGTACCTGTGAAGTCTACCATTTACCACCATTACTGCCTTAATTGTCACACTCGTCGACTCTTACCTGCTGCCACTCTCCCTCTCATCTGCTCACCTTAGCCAGCACTCATCACAGTTTAACCATGCCCACCTGTTCAATCACCTGACACACACCTGGGTCTCATCACCAATCAGTTCAATACTTGAGTGGCTCTCTTCCACCCACTCAGTGCCAGATTGTCCTTCGCCTTCATGCAAGACTCTTGGATTGACCTCCTGGTATAGACCTCACCTGTCCCTGACCTCACCTGTTCTCTGCACCCCTGGTAATTACCTTCACCTTCTGTCTCTGACTACGTCTCTAGACTTGACACTGTTGAATTCAAGATTGAGTAGAATTGCTTGCTGTTTGGCTCACCAAACATTTAATCTGCTGTCTGTTCCAAGTGTGCCACAGTACAGACTCTGAGACTTCAGAGACTTCTGGATTCCGTTAGCGCTGTTCCTAAACCAGCCCATTACATTACAATCTGGTCAGTCATGGACCCAGCGCACTCGTCTTCCCCAAGGAACTGCTTCAAAAGAATTGAGGAGGTTCTTCAGCAACACGATGCCATGATGGCGTCCACAGCAGCAACAGTTCATCAATCCGCAACTGCTCAGGAGCAGGGACTAGTGGCACTCTTTAGTCATCACCCATCATTCTGCCTCCTCCCATCAGCAAACCCCAGGTGGGCACCCCAGAGCGTTATAATGGAGACCCAGAGGCATGTAATGCCTTTCTGACAAACTGCTCCATCCTGTTCGTCCTACAACAACACACTTTCTCCTCCGAGCAAGCTAAGGTAGCCTTTGCCATTAACCACCTGACAGGTAGGGCTCACCTGTAGGTGATGGCCGAATGGGAGATCCACACCTGCCTGCGGGACTTTCCAGGCATTTGCAACAGAGTTCCGCAAAGTCTTCAGCCTGGAAGTGCAAGGGGCCGCTGCAGCCCTAGGTCCTCTGAATCTCCACCAGGGGGAGCAGTCAGTGGTGGACTTTTCCATCGACTTCTGGACTCGGGCTTGCCAGAGTGAATGGAACACCACCGCCCTCCAAGACACCTACCTGTACGGTCTGGCTGATTACATAAAGGATGACATGGAGACGTATGATCTCCCATCATCCCTATATGGCGTCATCAGGTTGACCACCACAGTGGATCTCCGCATTCCAACCCGCTACTCACCTTCGGGCAACACCCACAGCTGCCATGGCATCCACCCTGACTCCACCCCAGGAGGAAGGATTGGAACCCATGCAACTCGGGCGCACCAGGTTATCATTTGAGGAGAGAGCGAGAGATGACGTCAGGCGAATCTCTGTATGCACTGTGGCCAGCCTGGTCATTTTTTCTATTGCTGCCCAGCAAAAGGCAGGGCTTATCAGTAGTCGGGGAGATACTGGTGAGCCACACCTCCACTCCTCCCAGAAGGCTCTCATACACTGCCGACATTCATTGACTCTGGGGCTGATGCCAGCATAATAGATGAGGTGCAGACTCCCCAGCTGAACATTCCATGAGTCCCTCTGCCTTGACCTGTGTCCACCAACATCCCCGAAGGCCATCTTCTGGGAACCTCACCACCAGACCACCACTGTTCAGATTCTGATGTCCGGCAACCATGAAACAATTCAGTTCCACGTCCTAAAATCCCTACACATTCCTCTCATCCTGGGTTACCCCTGGCTCAGACGTCCTAACCCACACATTGATTGGACCACCAGAGTCATCCTGGGGTGGAGCACCTGCCACCAAATCTGCCTCAGACAGGCGACCGTCCCACAATGCTCCGCCACAGCAGAGAGGGCCTTTGAAACGCTTGAGGCCCAGTTCATCTCAGCACCCATCTTCCAGATACCCAACCCAGACCACCAGTTCATTGTGGAAGTGGATGCCTCGGACGTTGGGATAGGAGCCGTACTGTCCGACCAGAAGCTCCAACCCTGCGCATTCTTCTCTCGACACCTGTCTCCTGCAGAGAGGAACTATGACATTGGTAACTGGGAACTACTGGCCATAAAGATGTCATTGGAAAAATGCCGACACTGGCTCAAGGGAACGAAGACGCCTTTCCAGGTCTGGACCGACCACAAAAACCTGGAGTATATCCGGACAACTCAAAGCCTCAACTCCAGACAGGCTCAGTGGTTTCTATTCTTCACCTGCCTCAACTTCGTCCTCTCCTACAGACCTGGCTCTCGGAACATCAAGCCTGATGTTCTCTCATGTCAGTTTCAGGAGGAGGAGAGAGCGACTAAGACCACGCCCATTTTGCCCAACTCCTGCCTTTTAGCCCCTGTCACCTGAGAGAGTGGGGAGAGGGTGAGAGCAGCCACAGAAAACCAGCTCGGGCCCAGCACCTGCCCTCTGGATCAGTTGTTCATCCCTCAGAACCTACGTTCTGTCATTCTTCAGTGGGTATACTCGTCCAAGCTCACCTGTCACCCCGGTGTCCAACGCACTCGGGATGTCCTCCACCAGCGGTTTTGGTGGTGGCCTTGGAAGAGGATGTCAGGGGATTCATCAGCGCATGTGCCGTGTGCAACCAGCAGAAGCTATCTCATCATGCCCCAGCTGGCCTCCTCCAGCCCTTGCCTATCCCGCATCGTCCCTGGTCCCACATCTCTCTCTGGACTTAGTCAACGGACTCCCTCTGTCCCAAGGGAAAGAAAGTCACACCACATAGTATATGCACACGCCATGCTTGGTGAAATTCTTCTCCGCTTTTGACCCATCCTGGTAGTCCTTCCTCCGAGGCAGACCAGGAGTGGGGGGGTTACATTTTATGGAGGATCTCCTAGCTGAACACGGGGAGAACACAGAAACACCCCTTTCCTCGAGATAAAGGGCAGCAGGCACCCAAGGCATGGTGGAGGACACGCACTCAGCACCCACAGCGCCCCAGGTGGGAATCGAACCCGGGACCTTCTAGCTGTGTGAGGCGACAGTGTTACCACTGCACCACCGATTCCACTAGATGGCCTACTTCATCCCCCTTTCCAAGCTTCTCTCAGCTAAGGAAACTGCAGAGCTGATGTTGCACCACATCTACTGTCTTCATGGCCTCCCAGTTGACATGGTGTTGGATCGAGGACCCCAGTTCACATCCATATTCAGGAGAGAGTTCTGCAGCCTACTGGGAGCCACTGCCATCATATCATCCAGATTCCACACCATCACTGCCAACCATCGCTGTACACAGGCATCAGAATACCACAAAGGTCAGAGGGTGTGGCTAGACACTCAGGACCTCTCGCTCAGGGTAGAATTCAGGAAGATGGCTCCCAGGTTCATCAGACCTTTCCCCATCCAGAGAATCATCAGTCCCACAGCGATAAGGTTAAGCCTTCCCCGCTCCATGAGAGTTCATCCCACATTCCACGTCACCCAAGTTAAGCCTGAGAGTCCTCTCATGCCCACAGAACCACCACTTCTACCTCCTCGACTCGCCTACTCTGTACACTGCTCGCTGCACTCATGCCGCCGGGGTTGGGGCCTTCAGTATTTGGCCAATTGGGAAGGGTACGGCCCAAAAGAGAGATCATGGGTTCCCGCTCGACACATCCTGGACTGTGGACTTATCACCTGTATCCACCTATAGCACCCGGACAAGCCCACTAGGGCCCCCTCAGCTTCAAGAGGGAGGAGAACCAGGGCGGTGCTGCCCCCTGTGGAAGAGGAATTATCCTCTGACAGAACTGAACTCTCTGACGAAGAAGAACCACCACCAGAGACTGACTTTGATTTTGTTTCCTGAACTTAAATAGTCCTTTTCAGAACAATTTGAAATACAATTCCAAATATTTTGTACACCATAAATCATACAATGATGGATTTAATGTCTTGAGGAATATTGCAGCCAAACTTCAGCACACACTTCATGAAGCAACAACACTCAGTTGAAACTGTGCTCCTGAGTGGAAACAGTACACCAAAATATCTCATGGGAATGTGTGTATCCTGGAGCATGTGTTGTTTCAAACAACTATGTTCAGCTGTAGGAGTGAGGTCACTTTGGGCATTTCTGTGGAATGCTGGGTTACATATTTACTTTTCTGTGGAACATTTCCACACTGATCTAATAGAGCTAGTTTTTTCTACTTTGTTTCTAATGCAGAGCTGCAAACCAGCAGCCAGGCTCTTATACCCTGTGCATATCACCTCACCATATTTCCACTGTTACCACAGCACAGAGGACATGGGAAAAGAGTAGAAACATGGAAACAATTCAATAGGCCCAGTGTGTATGAGCACACCGTAGGAGCCCATTGAATTCTTCATAGAGCAATCCATCACCAGATCCCTGACAGAAAGTCACAGTTAACTTTGATTTTTTTGTAGAGGAGGAGGAGTGTCTCTATATGTGACATCACAAGAAACTTGAAACCGTCATTTTCAACAGCCCTCTGTCCTCCCTGCCTGCTCCCACATTTGCTCCCCTCTTCCCAGCCTCTCCCAGATATGTTCTATGTTTCTTTGCTGGCATCCAAAAAGAGGCCAGCATTATCATCCTGCTAGCCAAAACTACACCATTGGGTCACCAACAAGAACTTCACCACACAGTTTGCTGCTCTGCCTCACAGAGTCAGCCAAGCCTGCTTCTGGAGGTAAGTCACTCCATACTTCTGGCTGATTTTGAGCTACTATGTTGCCACATGCTTTGGCAACGTGAGGAGGTCTGCTCTGGAAGAGTGAAGAACCATGGGAGAAGACTACAGCTTTGTAAGTGGTACCAACCGTACTCAGAGGCTTTAATTTTGGCTTACAGACTCATTAATTGTATGCCCAGTTTATGCAGCTGTGGTTCAATTTATTTATTTATTATTCATTTATTTAGATATAAACATTAAGTAGCTTAACATACTATAAATGAGCTTGAGCATGATTCTTCCTGACATTGTAATGTTATTTCTAATCTACTAAAATTTGTTTTGTTCCTAATTATTTTTCAAATGAGTTATGAATGCTTTGTTAACAAAGTCAGGGGTGGCTACAATATTAAGAGTTTTTGCATAACATTGAGGTAATCTGGTATCTATTTTGTATAAATATGGAATCCTAGTCTTTTGGCTATGTTACATTTTCAACATTGTCGAGGTAAACGTGAGCCTCAGCACATGATTGTCATAGAGATCTAACTATCTCAAGAGAGATCTGTGTCTATAGATAGAGGATTGATACAAATTGAATAAAAATATTCAGTATATTTTTATAATGTGCTGCACATTTAATAAAAAGACTAAAACACATGAAAAAAGGAGATAGTGTTACATAAGCTGTATATCTAGACATTCCATGTTTGGAAAATAGGACAGGGCGTCATCATTCAAGGACACATCGTACACCATATGTTCCATCTTACTTTAATGTGTGGCAGATTGTAATACTGTCCAGGTCAGATGAAAACAGCATGTTTTTCTGAAGGCTTATAAGATGTTTATAAACTCTTTGAATAATGTCAAAAAGTGTTGTCTTCAGAACTAATTAAATTTTTCTTTTCAGAAATGTGAAATGAGAAATAAAGGGAATCATGAACATGCAGAATTTCCTTAAAGGAATAGTTAAGTAATTTTTGGAGATGCAATTATTCACTTTCTCTTCACAGATGGATATTGCACATTTTCACGTTTCTCATGTTTTCAGATCAAACATTTAGACAAGTTAATCAGTGAGCTTTAGAAGTGTTTGTAGGTGTGTTTCTCAACTTTGGACAGAGTTAGGCTAGCTGTTTTCCCCTGCTTCCAGACTTTATGTTCAGCTAGGCTAACCACATCCTGCCTCCAGTTTTGTACTTAAGACAGATATTGGACTGATATCGATCTGAATATATCACTCTAAGAAAGCAAAGGTACTCCCACAATGTTGAACTATTCCTTTAAATATGTTTCTTTGCTTACTTAACCTACTTAGCGTCTATTCAGTTCCATGTAATCATTTCAGTTTGCATGTCTATGCAAGTTTACATCTGCTAGTTTCTATGTAGGCTAAATTTTGTTAAACCAACATCTGGACATTATGTAAATTTAAAATTAAATTCATGTTCATACTCTGTTGGTTGTTGTTGCATAAATAATGATTTGATTCTCAACGACCCACTGAAGGCACGTTACAGTGCAGAGTCTGTCATAAGTACAAGTTTCTGTTTACAGTTGTACATGTCCTTGGCCAAAAAGCACTGGCAAGAAATTCTTGAACCTGATTGGTGCAGAGAGTGGGTGGGTGTAAGTGCATCGCAATAAGTCAGATAACAGCTTGACTTTGACTTTTATATACTCTACTGACAAGTTTCTTTAATATTCACAACTGGCATTTGGGATTTTGTATGGAATATTGTCCTATATAGTTGAATGTATTCACCTAATATAAAAAGCAGGTGCAAACAACTATTGGATTGTGTGTGTAATAATCATGTGAAATTTGTTAAGCAAGCTGGGATCCTATCAATTATTATGTGATCACAGTCAGAAATTTAGAGTCATCAGGCTAAACGATGCTTTTTTAATATGATGAAACACAAGAAGGAGCAAACGTGCACCCTTCTTCTAAGTATCATTAAAGTAGGACCAGTGCCATGTGACTTATAACCTTTGAAGAGACAAATAAATCCTGTTGCTGCTCTGGATCAATTCTATGATTACATGTGAGTTGTCAGTTTGCAATTTTATAAGTGAGCACAAAAACCACAATGACAATGCTATAATCAAATGTATGTCCATCTAATTAAGATATGATTACTTGATTTCTCTCTGGAAAACATAAATATAGTAATGTGATACAGTGCATGATAAACATAAAATGTCTCTCTGCATAGGGACAGTATTTACAAATGTAGTCCATGTGACAGCTACTGTACAAAATGTCAATGTCTTAGGAGCCAGCTCAGTCATGTTTGAGGAGGGAGGTCATTCTCAGCTGTTATCACATTGTCTCTCAATACTGAGGCCTACAGGGAGGAAACAGCCAAAACTGGAGCCATCCAGACTTGGCTTCACTCCAGCTTCTTATCTGTAAAGCCACATTACCTTTTAAATTGGCTTACCAATGCAAATTGTATTATTAATATATTACAATTCTGGATAAGGTTTTGTTCTGTGAGCCAAATGTATTGTTTTTATTAGCAAAAAGCAATGCAGATCTATTCATCTGGTAATTTTTCATTTAAAATAGTTGAAATCTATAGCTAAATAGGCGGAGTTAATAAAGTTTCCATAAGAAGATTTCTAACTGGATTCAGATTTTATAAACTGCTGTTAAACTCCAGGGCTGGATTAGCTCTGGTCTTGGAGGCCCAGGACAGCAATAAACAGTTGACGTTCCACCACAATATACAGTAAACAGCTATAGACAGTAGTTTTACATTACAAATGGATTAAATTACTATCTATAATGTGAAAGGAATCATAGTAACAAACCCACAGAGAACTATTAACAATTCTGCTGCTCCCCTCAGGTCTGCAGAACTTTTTAGCATCTTTCACTTCATTGTTTTGATTTTAAAATCCACAGCTTTTGGGTTCAGCCACAGCAAACAGCTTTTTTCAGAGATAAAGCTCTGATAAATGGAATGTACATTACCTGTTCAGCAACAAACCACTTACAGGTACAGTTAGAGACTAGTTAGTGAACATAGTGGAGCATTTAACAGGTAAAGAGGCAGATATTTCCCTTGAGAGTTGGTAAAAAGTAGGAACTGAGTTAAAAGACAATGACTATTGGACTTACATTAATCAGATGGACACAAACATTCCAAAATCTAAATGGTTAACATTGGTGATATACAAATATAAATAAAATTTAAAAATTGCAAGTGCCTGTTACATGGCCTCAAGATTAGGTAATAAGACAGGACCTGTTCGAATGCACTTGTCAACATTAATTTCAGGTGATATAATTTAGTGGCATGTATTCACAAACAAATTTGCTTGTAGGTTTTTTTTTGTTTTTTTTTTAAATCCTCAGGTCTTTAGCAACTTACATAATGCAGATTATACCATATATTCTAATTATTATATCATTGCTTGTAAAACTTTTCAGAAAGTATGATTAACTATAAGAAACACATAAAAATATTTATTTATTGATTGACTTCTTTTGAAACGTATTCATATTTCTCAGCGTAGCTAGTTTTAATTGATGTTGCTACTGTACTGGGTTACATTTAGGTTACAGTAACTTCTTACACGCTAACACCTACCAAATCTACATTTCAGTCAGGAGAAACAAGTGAATTAAGTAAAGATAATTGTTTATTATGGCAGATGACATGTGATAATTAGGTCTGAAGTCAGAATGTCTTTGGAAATTAGAGTCTACACAAAGATAGTTAGATAGATACTAATAGTATAAATTAGATAATCAATGGGTGTCTGCTCAAGCAGCAGCAAAATAAATCCCTCCATGGAGGAGTCCAGACACCGGTGGTGGCTGATGACTCCCTTGACTGACAGGGTGATGAGGCTATGAAATGATGAAACTGATCAATCTGTGAAGATTGGGTGGTGGTGGGGATGTGGAGAGGTGCACATGAGAGAGAGAGAGAGAGAGAGAGAGAAAGAGAGAGAGAGAGAGAGAGAGAGAGAGATCATCTCACATCTATATGTGTCACTGTGCTGTTGGATAGATGTGACCAGCTGATAAGAACAGCTAATAAAAATCACAATGACAGCCCTAGACAATGACAGGAAAGAAATTAAGTGAGAATGTGTGAGGAGAGGAGTGAATGCAAGATGGCATGAGAAATAAGATACAGGCCTAAGAATACTCTTCCTGCCTGAACTTTTGCAAGAGCTTTATTAGTCAGCACAGTATCACTAATCACATTCACTGGCTTGTGGTCATTGCAGCATGGTAATGCACACTGTGCACACTGCTCAGCTGTTTTGATGTTGGCCATGGATGGACAGATGTGTTTTTTGGGTTTTTTTTTTTGGTTTTTGTATTGTTTTTTTGTTTTTTTTGAGCGTGCCTCACTTGGAGCAGTTAAGATAAGATAAGATAGACTTTATTTATCCCACAATGGGGGGAAATTCACGTTACAGCAGCAGTTCTGCTTCTGGACAGACCGAAGACTTTTAGAGAATCCATCAGCTTCTGGAAGTCATAGCCACAGCCATGACACTTGTGAGATACTCTGGCTTTTTTCGTCAACACACTGCTGTTCCACTGGAGTTGAGTGAACCTGGGGCTTTGGGGGCCCCTAAGAGGTTGTTATTCCA
This sequence comes from Chaetodon auriga, assembly GCF_051107435.1. Taxonomy (NCBI): domain Eukaryota; kingdom Metazoa; phylum Chordata; class Actinopteri; order Chaetodontiformes; family Chaetodontidae; genus Chaetodon; species Chaetodon auriga. Next base: position 26,438,617 of record NC_135083.1, read on the forward strand.
ATTCCTTCCTGTCAAACCCTAACTCTACCACTGGATCCAGTAAGAGTTTCCTAAAGCCCCAGCTGAAATATTGAAATGTCTTGTTTTGCCCAACCAAAAATCCAAAACAAAAAAAGCTATTCAGTTTAATGTCAAAGAAGACTAAAGGAATTAGGAACTAGTAATTTTGGCATTTTTTTTCTGTCAATTGACTGATTGAGTAATGTTTCAGCTGTAATTGCATTTGCCTTAAAATAGTCATTGGGGCATTTTTTAACTGTAGAAACATGAGATGATACCAACCAAATGTCAATAGGATTAAGCCATAGTGTCTGACCTGAAGAATCTGTGGATAAGAGATTGTCTTTTGGCTATTCCACTTGTGCATTCTGAGCAAACAGAGTGTGGTCTGTGGGTTAGATGTGTACTTGTGTTCTGAGACATGATGTTGAATGTAGATAATGAACTTGTGTAATCCACTTTCTAAAATATAAATCTCAATACATTTACTACTGGACAACAGGATGAGTATCTCTCACTCACTCCAAAAATTCTGCTTAAAACTAAATAACTTCAAATACTTAAAGATTAAAGATTAAAGCTTTATTATTATTATTATTATTATTTTTTTTTTTTTTTTTTTTTTTTTTTTTTTTTTTTTTTTACGTGTGAGTGTAGTAGAGCAACCTACAACACTGACATATCATCACCTTTTAAAGGTGTTATGGCAAACATATTAGCAAATAATTTCCTTGTGTGCCACAAAGCCTGGAAAGCTGCAAAAGTTATTGCTTTCCCCCAAAACCAAAAGGAAATTTTACAGGAGCCAACAGATATCAGGCCTATCAGCAGTTTTCTTGTACTTAGTAACTTCATGGAAACAGTGGTATTTGATCAGAGTTTTTTGTTTTGTTTTTTCATGTGAACATGTCTGTTTGTGCCCAAAGAGAGATCACCACTCCTTTGGCCATTTTTATGTTAAGATGGTGTCATAAGTTCCACAGCTTTGGGTTGTATAAATGATGTTGACTTAACTTGAAATGTAACAATAAGTATGCGTTTAAGCATGCAAAAGGCTTTCTGTCATTAATTTAATTTTTGAATAATTTAAAATTTAAAATTCATTGGTTGGGCGTAATGTCTGGTTTTGAGAAGTGCTAAACAAACTTTATTATTAGAATTATTTCACTCTGGACCAAAAGTGTTGAAGCAATTAGCCTTAACATCTCTTGAGCCATGCTGCTAGCTAACGTGGCTAGAGGGTTAGCTATGTAAGAAGTTTTTTTATTATGTATGTATGTATGTATAAGGATTTGTATCACAGTATTTTTAACTATCCATAAAAAAATAAACAGTTGTAACCAGTTTACATTTTGATAATTCTCTACAGATTTTTCTGTAGTCAATATAAAATGATTAAATGTGCAAATATTCTACATGAGGTGGTTTTAAGATGTTTGTGTTTTCTGTCTTCTTTTTTAGATTTCACTTTTCAATAAATTTCCATCTACCTGAAGAAACAAGGCAGCCTATACTGTATGTAACTGTCATAAGTATGGAACTGCAGAAGCTATCAAATGGTAATCATCACCATGACGGTGCTGTGCCTGTGGAGGGAGGGTATGTTTCCCATGTGTTTCCAATGATGTTAATATTATCTAAAATTGAAGAAATACAGTATTTCTTTTTTGCTTGTGGTGGATATTACAGAGTCCCACCAGAGGAAGAAAAGTTCCTGCAACACAAGAGTGATGGATCAAAGAGATCTCAGTTCACTGATGTGAGTATGAGAGAAAGGCGGAGGCCATGTAGCCTGTTGGTGTTCCTTACAGTGTATAATTCATAAATTTTTACTTATGTTATCATCATGTTCAAATGGACCTAACAAAACTATAAGGCAAGGAGGGGGTCCAGAAAGTCTACAGAGAGTAATTAACGTGTTTTGATAAAATGTCTGAAAAATTAACACAATCCAGGGTGGTTGTTTACCCCCAAAATACAAATGCTCAGGGTTGCATATCAAAGCATGTTGTAGAAGACATGGTTGCATGATTTGTTATTAGGAAGCTGAAAGGTATTGCATTGCCTTAGACACTATACTATGTTCAATGGTGATGTAACATCACAATATGCAGCCTAACATGAAATCATTGTTGAGGTGTCTTTGAAGTTAATATTCCACTTTTATGTCTTTTTTAGTTTGAGGGTAAAACCTCCTTTGGAATGTCTGTCTTCAACTTGAGCAATGCCATCATGGGCAGTGGCATTCTGGGTCTTTCATATGCCATGTCAAACACCGGCATCGTCCTCTTCCTGTAAGTACCAAAAAATACACCCTTTGGTACGGAGAGTACAACTGATACACTAACATTCTGTACCTCAGTGGTTCCCTGAAAACGACAGACAGCAGACAAACAGGCACACAGGAGCAGACAAGGTAAATATTACACAACACTTTGTTGTGGATTATGCCATATGTAGTTATGACATATACAACCCCAATTCCAAAGAAGCTGGGACACTGTATTAAACATTACTAAAACCAAATGCAATAATTTCCTTTTTGAAATATGCTCAGTTGAAAACAGTATAAAATCAATATATTTAATATTTTACCTCATCAAGCCAGTTGATTTTTGCAAATATATGAATTTCATGCCAGCAGCACATTTCTAACAAGTTGAGACAGGGGCATCCCATCATAGATAAATTAACTCTTTATATATCTGAAACTTGAAAAATTCCCAATATTTCAGGCTAAAATTACAAGAATAATAAACATTCTGTTGTTGCTTTCCAATGTTCGTTTTCATGATATTACTTTGTACATGAGTTTTTATGCATTTGTAATAGATAATCCCAGCAGGAATTGACTATCAATAATTTGTTTTCTCAAATAAATACTTTGCCTCAAAGATTACACAAGATTATGTTAACCAACAAAGCACCAAATTTCCACATATCTCAGTCCAAAACCCTAAGAAATCTACATTAATCCCAAGTGGCTCTTTAAGATTGTCCACTTTTACACACATGAAGCAGGTACCAACAGTTTTACTGCGCAAGTGTGATATTTACTTTCAATACATGACGGACAACTGAGCGAAATCTAACCAAATCTGAATCACTGTAATTCATCATGTGTATTATGCCCACTTTTCAATGTTCAAATGGAATTCCTCCCAATGTTATTCCTAACATGTTTCATTTGGAAATATATCACAATACAGAATGGTCTTGAAATGCCTTTTCATCTGGACTTTAATTATATTACCCTCCATACCATACCATATCTACTGTTGTTTTACAGGATCCTTTTGACATGTATTGCCTGTCTGTCCTGTTATTCCATCCATCTGCTCCTACGCAGTGCTGGAGTTGTGGGTAAGGATTCATTTATTTTAGATAATACTGGTCACAGAGCTCAAGCTTTTCAAAAATATCTTCTCTTCCCCCTTCTGTGTATGAGGCCAATTTAGCTACTAGTCCTATACAGATGCCTGAATGACCACAGTCAGTTTTGTTACATGGTTCTTTTGTTATTGGTCTCCTCAGGTATTCGTGCCTATGAACAGCTTGGCCTGAGGGCTTTTGGTCATCCAGGAAAGATTATAGCAGCTGTCACAATAACACTGCATAACATTGGAGGTAAAACACTGGCATATAGGTGTGGTATTTGAAATGTCTATGTCACACGTGATAAGATGAACATATCACTCGTATTTTAACTTCTATTCACTGTCTCTCAATAAAACAAAGATTACATATTTTCAAATATGAATGAATGGCTATGAACGGCTTAGCTCCTTCCTATGTCATTGACATGCTCACTGAATACACAACAGACAGATCCCTTTGATCAACAAAAAGAAGTCTCCTCGCAATACCTAGAATAAATTCCAAAATCAGCTCATGATGCCTGAAGTCACTGTTGTCCTGCTCTCTGGAATTCTCTACCACATGCACTAAGGTCTGCTACGACAGTGTTTAAGGCAGACTAAAAACATATCTTTGTGTGTGGTTAATGGGTAAACCATTTACCTTGGAATCATTATTATTGTTCTTATTGTTATTTCCTTCCTTCCTTCCTTTTTAATAAAGATAATATTTATACCTTCATCTAACTAAAATGTACCAGAACATCACAGTTTTAAGGGAATGTGTAATACATCTGGTCATGTACACTAATAAACACAGTTTCTTTTCTGATCCTGCAGCCATGTCCAGCTACCTGTTCATAGTGAAATCTGAGTTACCACTTGTCATCCAAGCTTTTCTTGGCCAGACATCCAGCTCTGAGTGAGTACTGCTAACAACTTTGAAATCAACAAAATATGTTCATACTGAAATCATTTTTTTCAGCTATAGATTGATCCACATTTTGTGCTCTAGTCACCAACCTCAGCACAGCAGAAAGTTGGGAGTGACAATAGAGAGAATCTGTTCATCCTCCTCAGCTCTACTGGTGTAGACAGTGGTGTGTCTTTGCCTCGCTTTTTCTAAAATCAACAATCAACTCCTCGATTTTCTTGACATCGAGCTGCAGGTTGTTATCTGTGCATCACTCTGCAAGATTGTTATCTGTGCATCACACTGCAAGATTGTTATATCCTCGCAAATTCTCATTATCCAGTCGATGATGGTGGTGTCATCCACAAACATTACAACAGAGTCCTCTCAATGTCGCAGATTGCAGGCGTGTGCAACATGAGTAGGAGGAGACTGAGTACTCCGCCCTATGGAGTTCACTGTTTGGGTGTTCCTTTAAAACTACTCCATAATGGATCTTATTTAGTCAGTTTACTGATATATCCACCGAGGGTCACTGTGCACTGTCCACTGTGCTAGATATTCCATAGATGCTCCTAATAAAGCCTGATATTAAACATCACTTACCTTAAGAGCTTTGTGTTATTAGCTGTACCTGAATGTGTTTTCTCTGTTTCACTATGCTCACACCAAAGAATCAACTGAATGTTTTACAGTTTTGTTAACTGTAAAACATTTATCAGGCATAATCCCATTACACTTCTGTGAACAGTCACTTTCACTTCAGTGAAAGCCTGTACAACTGACGAAATTCAAACAAGTGTTTCCTGCTCTGGTGTGATCCCCTGGTCACAGTGATTTTTTTATGATCAACCAATAGGATAGGCTGATAGGCTGTGTTTGGACATTGAGAGGTTATTTTTCTAGTCATGTGCCATTACCCTGCTTAGTACAAGTGGATTAATTCATTCAGTGGAACTAACCCGTGATCTTAACTTTCTTGGTGCAATTGGGTTGCTGAAGGGAAAGGCAATGTGACCATTTTACAAGTGCTGACACTTCTGCTTTTAACTACATTTTGTGGGCATCATAGATTGCATTCCTTCGGAGCTCTGGTTGTGTTCCTTATCAGAAAGGTACACTTTGCGAGATGGAATTAAGCTCAAGCTTAACACTGGAGGTAGTATATCAGGGTGTGAAGTAAGTCAGCAGCAGACTCTCCAAAAACACAGCAAGACTGGAGGAATGTTTTGAGGAAAAAAGTAATAGTGATTTAAGTAGTAACTTTTTTCTGCAGTGATTTCAACAATAACTATATGATAACTTTCTCGTGTCACCATGTTTAGTTGTGTTTACACTGTCCAAATGATAGGATTGTTTGAAACTTTTCATGGACACAAGTATGACAGAACAATGACTCTTAACTGACAGCCACTCATAATGGTAGTAAATATATCACAAGCCTACATTTTATTTCCTGCCCCTGGGACAATTTGTAAAATTGTATTTTACAACAGAGCTGTCCTCACTTTTGTTCCAAATGCAGTTTGTGCATACGCTTTACTGTTTTTGTGTCTGATGTCTTGTGTTCTGCACCTAGCGACTGGTTCATGAATGGAAACTACCTTATCATCATCGTCACTGTCTGCATCATCCTCCCACTAACCCTGATGAAACACCTGGGTATGTCCCTCAGCTGTATCATACTCAACAATTCCTCAGAGTAATGCTTTTGACAGTTTGTGTACAACAAGGCCATTAATTATTTCAGGTCTTTAGAAAAAAACTCAGTGTCTGTGTTTCCTTGTATTGTATGGTGTAAACTGAATTTAATGCAGCCTTCAGGTTCTGCTCTCCTGCAGGAGAGGAAGCTCAAATTGAGCTTACATAAAATCTGTTTCATCACAATAACAATTATAGTTATTGTGCCTATATGTATTTTTTGAGGTGTGTCTGAGGCTTGTGTTCTTGCACTCTGCAGGTTATCTTGGTTATACCAGTGGCTTCTCCCTCTCCTGCATGGTCTTCTTCCTCTCTGCGGTGAGTCTGTGAGTTAACAGGTTCATTGGTAACAGGTCTCACAGTATCACGATTGGGTATGAAATGGGCATCCTCAAAAGGATCATTACATGGGCT